>NW_026867536.1:324806-408198 GCF_020745735.1 Hemiscyllium ocellatum
GAGAAAGAGAGGGAGGAAGAGAGAGGAAGAGAACGAGTGAGTGTATGAGAGAGAGAGGGTGAATGAGTGAGTGTGTGTGTGAGAGAGAAAGAATGAGGGAATGTGTGAGAAAGTGAGAGAGGGAGATTGAGTGAGTGTAAGAGAGAGTGACAGAGGGAGAGTGTGTGTAAGAGAGAGTGACAGAGGGAGAGTGAGTGTGTGAAAAAGGGTGACAGAGGGAGAGTGAGTGTGTGTGAAAGAGAGTGTGACAGAGGGAGAGTGAGTGAGTGTGAAAGAGAGAGTGTGACAGAGGGAGAGTGAGTGTAAAGAGAGTGACAGAGGGAGAGTGAGTGTGTGTAAGAGTGAGTGACGGAGGGAGAATGAGTGAGTGTAAGAGAGTGTGACAGAGGGAGAGTGAGAGAGTGAAAGAGAGTGTGACAGAGGGAGAGTGTGTGTGTATGTGTAAGAGAGAATGACAGAGGGAGAGTGAGTGTGTGTAAGAGAGAGTGACAGAGGGAGAGTGTGTGTAAGAGTGACAGGGGGAGAGTGAGTGTAAGGGAGAGTGAGAGAGTGTAAGAGAGAGTGACAGAGGGAGAGTGTGTGTAAGAGAGAGTGACAGGGGGAGAGTGAGTGTGTCTGAGAGAGAGTGACAGGGGGAGAGTGAGTGTGTCTGAGAGAGAGGGTGAGTGAGTAAGTGAGAGAGGGGTGTGTGTGAGTTGTTGAGTGATAGATACGCAGGCAAGATGGGTCAGCCATGGGGAACATGGAGATTGGCTGGTGTGCCCTTCAGAGGGTCAGTGCAGACTCAATGGGCTGAAAGGTCTCTCCCTATGCTCTTCCCAATAAAGCTGGGGAATCCCCTGGGTAGGGATGGATCTTCAGACTGGCTGTACGCTGTCATAACGCGCGTTTCGTTAACGTGAATTCACCGTAACGCGATTGACAAATCAGAGACATTGGTTCTAAAGCATGGAGTTGTAAAGTGTGCCGTGGTGATCAGGCGATAATTTAAATGGTGCGGCTTTCTCTTATAGCACGGGGTTGAGTGGGAACGGAACTGCTGCGTTATAGCAATGACGTGTGCGTCTGTCCTTTCCCTCACTGTATACGTCCTCAGTACAACCTCTCGGGGATTGTAGGACATTATGACTCCGCTGTGTGTATTACACATTGAGGAATGTATGTCTGGTTTCCAGTTCTGTTATTACTGGTTTGTCATTCACTAAAGGGAGTCTTTACCCCGTCTAAACATTCCTCATTGTCGGTTTTCTACCTACACTTCAGTTTCTGTCGATTTTCACCTGTCTTCCTCGAACACGCCTGTTTTCGGCTGACTCACTACCGTATAATTACCGCAACTCCCTCGGCCAGCGAATGACGAGGAAGGGCAGATGGAGTTTAATTTGACTAACTGCGAGGCTTCGCATTTTGGTACAACAAAGATAAGGCTTACATCCTTAAAATTAAGACCCTGGAGAGTGTTGGAAAACAGAGGGACCGAAGGGTTCAGGGATATAATTCTCTGAAGTTTATGTCTCATGTAGACGGAAGGGATTAAGAAGGGGTTTAGCACACTTGCCTTCATTGCTCAGCCCTTTGAGTGTAGGAGTTGGGGAATGTCATGTTGGGGTTGTACAGGACATTGGTGAGGTCCCGTCTGGAGCACTGTGTCCAGTTATTGCTCAGCCCTTTGAGTGTAGGAGTTGGGGAATGTCATGTTGGGGTTGTACAGGACATTGGTGAGGTCCCGTCTGGAGCACTGTGTCCAGTTCCGGGCGCCCTGTTACAGGAAGGAGGTTATTAACCCAGACGGGGGGGGGGGGGGGGGGGGGGAGTTCAGAAAGGATTTTACTGGGAGGCTGCTGGGAACAGAGGGGTTTGAGATACAAGGAGGGGCTGGGAATTTTTTCACTGGAGAGCAGAAGGGTGACCTTATAGAGGCTTATGAAATCATCAGGGACATAAATAAATTAGCAGGTGTCTGTTCTCTCAGGTGGGAGATTTAGAGTCATAAGGTCATAGAGACGTACAGCACGGAATCAGACCCTTCGGCCCAACCCGTCCATGTCGACCAGATATCCCAACCCAATCTTGTCCCACCTGCCAGCACCCGGCCCATATCCCTCCAAACCCTTCCTATTCATAAACCCATCCAGATGCCTCTTAAATGCTGTAATTGTACCAGCCTCCACCACTTCCTCTGGCAGCTCATTCCATACACGTACCACCCTCTGGGGGGAAATGTCGCCCCTTAGGTCCCTTTTATATCTTTCCCCTCTCACCCTAAACCTATGCCCCTCTAGTTCTGGACTCCCCCACCCCAGAGAAAAGACTTTGCCTATTTACCCTATCCATGCCCTTCATGATTTTATAAACCTCTATAAGGTCACCCCTCAGCCTCCGACGCTCCAGGGAAAACAGCCCCAGCCTGTTCAGCCTCTCCCTGTAGCTCAGACCCTCCAACCTCTGGCAACTGCCCGAGGGCGGAATCGAACCTGGGTCCCTCGTGCTGTAAGGCATCCCTGAGCCATTGTACCACCTCTGTGTGGGCTCATCACTCACCGTGGGAGCACTTAGCATCATGTCCTTTATTTATCTCTCACCTCGAATGGGTTTGTTGATCTCAAGCCAAGGTTTTATTGACGTTGCCCGGATTTCTTGTTGCCCGAGAGTGTAGGAGGCTGAGGAGTGACGTTGTAGAGGTTTATAAGAACACAAGGGGTGGAGATAAGGTAAGTGAAGAAGGCTTCTATGTCCTTCTCAACAAGGCTGTGGTAACACTCAGATGTATTTACACAGATCCCCACCAGGCTTTCGATGAGCTGTCATTTCCCTAGGGTGGGGGATTTAAAGACTAGGGGGCGCATTTTTAAGGTGAGAGGGGAGAGATTTTAAACAAAGACACGACGGACAATTTTCTTTTTTACGTAGAGAGTGGAGCAAATTTCCAGAGGAGGTGATGAATGTGGACACAGTTGCAATGTTTAAATGACGCTTAGATACGTTAACTTGAGGAACGAGACCAAAGGAGCAGAGGGTGGTACGTGTCTGGGAATGAGCTGCCAGAGGAAGTGGTGGAGGCTGGTACAATTACAGCATTTAAGAGGCATCTGGATGGGTATATGAATAGGAAGGGTTTGGGGGGATATGGGCCATGTGCTGGCTGGTGGGACTGGTTTAGTTTGAGGATTGGGGCCGGCATGGACTCGTTGGGCCGAAGGGTCTGTTTCCGCGGCTGTACGTTTCTGTGGAACAAAATGGTTTGAGTGACCATTAAAAAGCGGAAGACGTTGTGAGTTTTCGAAGTTGAGAACGAAACTCGGCATCGGATGTCAAGGAGTGGTGATGGTGACGGTGAGGGCGATCAAACACAGTGGCACAGTGGTTAGCACTGCTGCCTCACAGCGCCAGAGACCCGGGTTCAATTCCTGACTCAGGCGACTGACTGTGTGGAGTTTGCACGTTCTCCCCGTGTCTGCGTGGGTTTCCTCCGGGTGCTCCGGTTTCCTCCCACAATCCAAAGATGTGCAGGTCAGGGTGAATTGGCCATGCTAAATTGCCCGTAGCGTTAGGTAAATGTATGGGTGGGTGGCGGGTTGGTGTGGACTTGTTGGGCCGAAGGGCCTGTTTCCACACTTTAAGTAATCTAATCTAATCTAAACCCGCCGCAGCCAGGTGGGGATCTGTTTAAACATTCCCAAACATTATCAAAGCCCAATGAGGAGGACGTGGGCGCCTTTTTCATTTCTTGTGAGAAAGTGGCTAAACAAATGAACGGGCTGGAGTCTAGTTGTTTCAAACAAAACGTGTAGGGGGGTATTTGTCAGAGAAGGAGCTGGGGTGAATGACGCGGGGAAGGTCGTCATTTTAAGTGCATATGAGGCTGACACACAGCGCTTCAGGAATCTAACGAGCGACCCTGGTCAAAATCGGGTTTGAAAGGACCAAACAAAGTAATTTCCATTCGCATTGAAAATAGGTCAAAGACGTGACGCTCTCAGAGAGACTGGTATTCTGCGGGAGTTCAGGGGTTCCTGAATGTAATGAGGTCTCACGTGGGAGAGCAGAGCGTTAAAACAACGAGATCAGCGTCAGGAGGTGAGGTAGTCGCTCATTGACCGAAGTCTGGCTTCCGAACAGCGACTTCAATCTGCAAGGGACAGGAACCGGTGCGGGGGGGGGGAAGGGAGGTGGTAAGGGAAAATGGAATCTCATTGAAGATAGTTGAAGCAGTCAAGATTGGTTACCACAGGGTTAAAAAGGAAACTCATGAAGGGGGAAAGAGAAAAAACTCTTCCCTGTAATAAAGTCGGACACATGAAATCGTAGCATTGGTGGTTTAAGAAAAGAGTAGGGCTTTTTCTAAACTTAAGAATTTGACCCCTGGTCTGATTGTATTTCAGTGGGTAGTCCGTATCTCAGAAACATTTTGAGGAACTCCCCCACAATCCTTTTAGCTGTGATGTTGTGTAATGGAGTGGATTCTGGAAATCTAGTGGACACATCCATTATTGCGAACGAATACTGATCCCCACTTTTTGTTTGAGGTAGGGGTCCCACACAAACAATTAAGACTCTTGTACGTGTTCCTCAAGTGCAGGAATAGGTATTAAAGGTGCGAGTTTTATCACTGCCTGAGGTTGCCCTGTGACCTGACATGATGACACGTCTTGTTAAATTCCCCTACGTCCTTACGCAATCCAGGCCAGTAAAGATGAATTTGGTTTGAGTTGTCCTTCCTCCCAACTGACCGCTTACTGGTAACTCATGTACGACCCGTAACACGTCCTTTCTGTAACCCACCAGGAACACAACTCGATGAACCGCCCATTTCTAACCCTCCTGAATACGTGACGGTCTCCACTTCCTCATCAAGTCGTCACTTTGCAAAGATAGTAGCATTCAGGGACGTACTCAAATTCTCCATCTGCTTTTTAATACAACTGCTCGAGTTAATCATCTTTCTCCTGGAACTGAGCTGGTTTCTCTGAACTAAAAATGTCCACTTCCTGTTCCTGTTATCTAGAGATGCTTTGACCAAACATAGTCTCTGAGAATTGAAGTTCAACTTGCTGATCTTTGATTTCGTCTCCTATTTCAATTTATAGCTTTGTGGCCAGGCAGTCAGGAAAAGTCCCAGGATATACTTCCCGTAAGGCCTCAGTTGCCTGATTTTCCTCTGGCTTTTCAACAACTTTAGACATCACCCTACCCATGATCCAGCGACGTCATGCCTGAGGAGAAACTGGATACCTGGGACAGAGAATTTCTCTCCTCCTCTGAGCAGTAGTACATCAGGTTTAACTGGACTCTCCACCATCACTGTATACAATAGAACACTGTCCCTCTCACCATCAATTCCACATATTGCCCACCGAACCTGGCTATATTCTTTCCAAATTATACCTCCTTATCTCTCACCGTCAATAACCGACTTCCTCCTGTACTTTTTATAACGTTGATCCCTTTACCTTCTCCGCCTGGACCAGAGAGTAAACCTTACCCACACAGGCATATTCATAGACTCCCTACAGTGTCGAAACAGGCCCTTCGGCCCAACAACTCCACACCAACCCTCTGAAGTGTAACCCACCCAGATCCATTCCCCTACAATTCTATATTTACCTCTGACTAATGCATCTCACTTACACATCCCTGAACACTATGGGGTAATTTAGCATGGCCAATTCACCCTAACCTGCACATCCCTGAACACTATGGGATAATTTAGCATGGCCAATCCACCCTAACCTGCACATCCCTGAGCACTATGGGTAATTTAGCATGGCCAATCCACCCTAACCTACACATCCCTGAACACTATGGGGTAATTTAGCATGGCCAATCCACCCTAACCTACACATCCCTGAACACTATGGGGTAATTTAGCATGGCCAATCCACCCTAACCTACACATCCCTGAACACTATGGGTAATTTAGCATGGCCAATCCACCCTAACCTACACATCCCTGAACACTATGGGGTAATTTAGCATGGCCAATCCACCCTAACCCACACATCCCTGAGCACTATGGGTAATTTAGCATGGCCAATCCACCCTAACCTACACATCCCTGAACACTATGGGGTAATTTAGCATGGCCAATCCACCCTAACCTACACATCCCTGAGCACTATGGGTAATTTAGCATGGCCAATCCACCCTAACCTACATATAAATGACCCCATAGTTCTCAATTGAGATATACCTAATTGAGATATAATCTTGTACAACATGAAAACAGACCCTTCGGCCCAACCAGCCCATGCTGACCCCCATCCCAAACTAAACTAGTCCCGCCTGCCTGCTCCTGGCCCATATCCCTCCAAACCTTTCCTCTTCCTGCATTTATCCAAACACCTTTTTAACGCTGTAACTGTATCTGCATTGCTCACTTTCTCTGGATGCTCATTCCGAACGCGAACCACTCTCTGTGCAAAAACGCTGCCCCTCGTAGTCCTTTTCAAATCTTTCCCCTCTCACCTTAAAAAAATTGTCCCTTGGTTTTGAATGCTCCATCCCTAGAAAAAAGACCCTTGCCATTCTCTTAAACGTGCCCCTCAGGAGTTTTACAAACCTCTGTAAGGTAATTCCTCAACCTCCCATGTTCCAGTGACAAGAAAAAACCCAGTTTTTCCAATCTATTTTTATAACTCAAACCCTCCGACTCCTGGTAAATCTCTTCTGAACCCTCTCAGGGTTAATAATCTCCTTCCTGTAACAGGGCGACCTAACTGGACACAGTGCTCCAGACGGGACCTCACCAATGTCCTGTACAACCCCAACATGACATTCCCCAACTCCTACACTCAAAGGGCTGAGCAATAACTGGACACAATGCTCCAGACGGGACCTCACCAATGTCCTGTACAACCCCAACATGTCATTCCCCCAACTCCTACACTCAAAGGGCTGAGCAATAACTGGACACAGTGCTCCAGACGGGACCTCACCAATGTCCTATATAACCCCAACATGACATTCCCCCAACTCCTACACTCAAAGGGCTGAGCAATGAAGGCTAGCATGTTAAACACCCTCTTCACCACACTGTCTACATGTGAGGCAAATTGGAAAGAATTATATCCTTGAACCCTTAGGTGTCTCTGTTCCACAACACTACATAGGGCCACACTGTTCTCTGTATAAATCCGGTCATGTGATCGTTTTACCAAAACGGAGCCCCTCGCATTTGTCCAAATTCAACTCCATCTGCCACTCCTCAGCCCATTGACCCCAACTTGAACAGGATCCCTTCGTCACTGTGCACTATGCCACCCATTTTGTGTCATCTGCAAATTTATGAGTCACGTCTCCTGTATTCTCATCCAAATCGTAGATATAAATGACAGACAGAAGTGGGCCCCAAGACTGATCCCTGCGGAAGAGCACTGGTCACAGGCTTCCAGTCTGAAAACACCACCCTCCATCACTGGATCAAAGCAAATTACTGCGGATGCTGGAATCTGAAACCAAAAGAGAAAATGCTGGAAAATCTCAGCAGGTCTGGCAGGATCTGTAAGGGGAGAAAAGGGCTTGATGTGTCGAGTCTAACTGACCCTTTGGTCAAACCCTCCCCCACTGTCTGTCTCAAATGAATGAATCAACAAAATTCAATCCATTTGAATTAGTTTTCAGACATGAGGTGACAGAACCACTGAAATTAATTGGGGACAAGTTCAGAGAACCCATGTTTGGAGAGGGCATCAACTTTCAGAGAAAGATTAATTAATTGAGGGAATGATTCATAGGAAAGAAGTGGAAACTTGGAAAGGGTGCAGAGGAGATTTACCAGGACGTTGCCTGGTATGGAGGGTGGGTCTTATGAGGAAAGGCTGAGGGACTTGAGGCTGTTTTCGTTAGAGAGGAGGTGGTGACTAAATTGAGACATTTAAGATAATCAGAGGGTTAGACAGGGTGGACAGGGAGAGCCTTTCCCCTCAGATGGTGATGGCTAGCACGAGGGGACATAGCTTTAAATTGAGGGGGTGATAGATGTAGGACAGATGTCAGAGGTAGTTTCTTTACTCAGAGAGTAGTAGGGGGCGTGGAACGCTCTGCCTGCAACAGTAGTAGACTGGCCAACTTTAAGGGCATTTAACTGGGCATTGGATAGGCACGTGGGTGAGAATGGAATAGTGTAGGTTAGATGGGCTTCAGGTTGGCTGCACAAGTCAGTGCAATATTGAGGGCCGAAGGGCCTGTACTGCGCTGTAATGTTCTATGTTTTATGTTCTACTAAGTAGACAGTAGGTGAGTTGGTGAGTCAGAATTTGAAACCAGCAACACTTGGGGTGAAACAGGACGCAGAGAGGAAATCAAAAATTCATAGTTTGGCCAGAGGAGCTACAACATTAGTGCTACCTCTGGTATTTTAAAAGCAAGGTTGAATGGGCTTTAGCGTGTTGCGAGGTGAATTATTTGACACCAGATAAAAAGAAAACTCACAGATGACACCATGTCGATATACCCAAACGGTATTTTGACAGGGAAGAAAAGCAAAAAGAGAATGTGTTGCCAGTTACAAATCACACTGAAGAACGAAATCCAAATAGCTTTGATGTTTCCCCGGATTAAATTGGATAATGAGAAACTTCTCAAAAATTTGGAGGAATTATAAAGTTAACTGCCAGAGGAAAATCAGAATGACCTGAAAGGGTTGTTACAAACACAGGGAGAGATATGTGGGAATACGCTGGGAGGTACTAACGTGATTACACACACTGTTCCAATTAACCAACATCCAATTCCGCTACATTATGCACAGAACCTGCACATCCCTGAGCACTATGGGGTAATTTAGCATGGCCAATCCACCCTAACCTGCACATCCCTGAACACTATGGGGTAATTTAGCATGGTCAATCCACCCTAACCCACATATCCCTGAACACTATGGGGTAATTTAGCATGGCCAATCCACCCTAACCTACACATCCCTGAAACTATGGGTAATTTAGCATGGCCAATCCACCCTAACCTACACATCCCTGAGCACTATGGGTAATTTAGCATGGCCAATCCACCCTAAACTACACATCCCTGAGCACTATGGGTAATTTAGCAAGGCCAATCCACCCTAATCTACACATCCCTGAAACTATGGGTAATTTAGCATGGCCAATCCACCCTAACCTACACATCCCTGAACACTATGGGTAATTTAGCATGGCCAATCCACCCTAACCTACACATCCCTGAACACTATGGGGTAATTCAGCATGGCCAATCCACCCTAACCTACACATCCCTGAACACTATGGGTAATTTAGCATGGCCAATCCACCCTAACCTACACATCCCTGAACACTATGGGTAATTTAGCATGGCCAATCCACCCTAACCTGCACATCCCTGAACACTATGGGGTAATTTAGCATGGCCAATCCACCCTAACCTACACATCCCTGAACACTATGAGGTAATTTAGCATGGCCAATCCACCCTAACCTACACATCCCTGAGCACTATGGGGTAATTTAGCATAGCCAATCCACCCTAACCAACACATCCCTGAGCACTATGGGTAATTTAGCATGGCCAATCCACCCTAACCTGCACATCCCTGAAACTATGGGTAATTTAGCATGGCCAATCCACCCTAACCTACACATCCCTGAGCACTATGGGTAATTTAGCATGGCCAATCCACCCTAACCTACACATCCCTGAGCACTATGGGTAATTTAGCATGGCCAATCCACCCTAATCTACACATCCCTGAAACTATGGGTAATTTAGCATGGCCAATCCACCCTAACCTACACATCCCTGAGCACTATGGGTAATTTAGCATGGCCAATCCACCCTAACCTACACATCCCTGAACACTATGGGGTAATTTAGCATGGCCAATCCACCCTAACCTACACATCCCTGAACACTATGGGTAATTTAGCATGGCCAATCCACCGTGACCTACACATCCCTGAACACTATGGGTAATTTAGCATGGCCAATTCACCCTAACCTGCACATCCCTGAGCACTATGGGTAATTTAGCATGGCCAATCCACCGTGACCTACACATCCCTGAACACTATGGGTAATTTAGCATGGCCAATTCACCCTAACCTGCACATCCCTGAGCACTATGGGTAATTTAGCATGGCCAATCCACCCTAACCTACACATCCCTGAGCAATATGGGTAATTTAGCATGGCCAATCCACCCTAACCTGCACATCCCTGAACACTGTGGGGTAATTTAGCATGGCCAATCCACCCTAACCTACACATCCCTGAACGCTATGGGGTAATTTAGCATGGCCAATCCACCCTCACCTGCACATCCCTGAACACTATGGGGTAATTTAGCATGGCCAATCCACCCTAACCTACACATCCCTGAGCACTATGGGTAATTTAGCATGGCCAATCCACACTAACCTACACATCCCTGAACACTATGGGGTAATTTAGCATGGCCAATCCACCCTAACCTGCACATCCCTGAACACAATGGGGTAATTTAGCATGGCCAATCCACCCTAACCTGCACATCCCTGAACACTATGGGTAATTTAGCATGGCCAATCCACCCTAACCTACACATCCCTGAACACTATGGGGTAATTTAGCATGGCCAATCCACCCTAACCTACACATCCCTGAACACTATGGGTAATTTAGCATGGCCAATTCACCCTAACCTGCACATCCCTGAACACTGTGGGGTAATTTAGCATGGCCAATCCACCCTAACCTACACATCCCTGAACACTGTGGGGTAATTTAGCATGGCCAATCCACCCTAACCTACACATCCCTGAACGCTATGGGGTAATTTAGCATGGCCAATCCACACTAACCTACACATCCCTGAACACTATGGGGTAATTTAGCATGGCCAATCCACCCTCACCTGCACATCCCTGAACACTATGGGGTAATTTAGCATGGCCAATCCACCCTAACCTGCACATCCCTGAACACTATGGGTAATTTAGCATGGCCAATCCACCCTAACCTTCACATCCCTGAACGCTATGGGGTAATTTAGCATGGCCAATCCACACTAACCTACACATCCCTGAACACTATGGGGTAATTTAGCATGGCCAATCCACCCTAACCTGCACATCCCTGAACACAATGGGGTAATTTAGCATGGCCAATCCACCCTAACCTACACATCCCTGAACGCTATGGGGTAATTTAGCATGGACAATCCACCCTAACCTGCACATCCCTGAGCACTATGGGGTAATTTAGCATGGCCAATCCACCCTAACCTGCACATCCCTGAACACTATGGGGTAATTTAGCATGGCCAATCCACCCTAACCTACACATCCCTAATCACTATGGGGTAATTTAGCATGGCCAATCCACCCTAACCTACACACCCTTGAACACTGTGGGTAATTTAGCATGGCCAATCCACCCCAACCTACACATCCCAGTGCACTCTGGGTAATTTAGCATGGCCAATCCACCGTGACCTACACATCCCTGAACACTATGGGTAGTTTAGCATGGCCAATCCACCCTAACCTGCACATCCCTGAACACTATGGGTAATTTAGCATGGCCAATCCACCCTAACCTGCACATCCCTGAACACTATGGGTAATTTAGCATGGCCATTCCACCCTAACCTAACATCCCTGGATACGATGGGTAATTTAGCATGGCCAATCCACCCTAACCTACACATCCCAGTGCACTCTGGGTAATTTAGCATGGCCAATCCACCCTGACCTACACATCCCTGAACACTACGGGTAATTTAGCATGGCCAATCCACCCGAAACTACACATCCCTGAACACTATGGGGTAATTTAGCACAGTGTAGGTGAGGGTGGATTGGCCATGCTAAATTACCCCATCGTGTTCAGGGATGTGTCGGTGAGGTGAGTTAGTCAGGTGTAAATCGGGGGGGAATGTGGCTGGTTGGGTAACTCTGTCTGGTTGGTGTGGCCTTGTTGGGCTGAAGGGCCTGTTTCGACACTGTAGGGATTCTATAATTTGGTTGGCTCATGTTCAAATCCCCCTGTCATCGATGGTTTAAATCTGAATGCAAAAAAAAAATACTGCCCTGACATCCCTGTTCCTGTAACAATGGCCATAACATCTGATTTGGTTCACTGTGTTCCTGTCAGGAATTAAATCTTTCCCTGATCTGTCCTTCTCGTCACTCCAGATGCACACAGCAATGATGCTGGCTCTTATTGGTATGTACAGGCCAAGAAATTGGGCGGTAAATGTGGGTCTACCTCCCAACGTCCCCACTTAATGAATATTTAATTTTCAAAATCCATATCTCTGTCCGTTAGACCCACATTCCCTCTTGTATCTGAGGGAAGACAGACTGATGTCCGAGTGCAATCCCAGGGAACGTTCGGCCGATCCTGGGGACAGTGGGACTCCCTGATGGAGGGGAGCTTGAGTAGGTTGGGCCTGCACTCATGGGAGTTGAGAGGAATAGGAGGCATCCTTATCGAAACGTACATGAAGGGGACAGGACGGTGGGGGGAGATGGGGAGAGGTCGTTTCCCCCTGGTGTTGGGCGGGGAGTTTCAGAATAAGGGGTCGCCCATTGGAGACAGAGACCGGGAGGGATCCCTTCTCTCTCTCTCTCTCTCTCTCCGAGGGGAGGGAATCTGGGCGATTCTTTCCCACAGAGACCTGTCGAGGCCGGGGTCAGTCGAGGGGAGGGATTTTTAGTCAGGAAGGGGGATTCTGGGAAAAGGTGGATGGAGGATCATCAGCTCCTAGTGAGATGCAGAGCAGACTTCCATGGGCTGACTGACTGAAACACCGACTCTCCTGCTCCTTGGATGCTGCCTGACCTGCTGTTCTATTCCAGCAACACTCGATGGGCCGAGCAGCCTCCTTCTGTTCTTATACCTTATAGAATGTGGCCTTATCCTTTAATAACATTTCCCAACCTATCTGGAACTGGCTACCTTTGAGACTTGAGTTTGAGACTTTGACCTGGAATCGCACTCCCAGCCAGAGCAAAATTTTCCCATATTATGATCACTCTTCCCCACCACCCAGAGAGTCCTTTACCACGAGGTTATGAATGAACCTTTTCTAAATTCAGCTTGCCCTTTCAGCTGCTGGTTCCTCAGCCCTAATGATCTCGCAAGTGTCCCTTCGGCACAGTCCCTGCACTGGTCCTCGACAGCGTTATGATAGATTTGCTCTGAATGGAAATAACCTGAGTCCCCTCGATTATCAAAGTCCCATCGGTACAATCATCATCGGTTTCCTGATTGATTTTCCCGCCCCCTTCTCGACAGCCATCGCTTTGGATGTGACAACACCCACAATATTTTCTCTCCCCAGACTTCTGTAATCCGAGTTCAGGACCGAACTCACTGTTCCCTCCGTCCTTATCGGTGTTCTCCTTTGTCCTGGTTGGTCTATCTCTTTGAAGAGTTTCAAGCCCTGAAATACTCAGTTCCAAACCTTGGTCACCTTGCAACCACGTCCCGCGACAATGATAACTCCAACCTCTCACTCATTGAAAGAATTAATACCATGGATGCCTCACGCTCAGTTAAAGGGGACAGGTATTTGACTTACTCTGCTGTCATGTTACCATTGTGACACTCTCTGTCTCTGCCAGCTCCACTCTACTATGTTTTGACCCTTTTGATCTTAATCTTTCAACATTTCCTTTTGTTAAAATGACTCTTACTGTTGCACCACAACTTGCATCCCTCCTCCTGACTCAATGTGAATGTTTGGTCTATTTCCTGATCTCTCAGTCTACTTCTCAATTTCTCACAGTGTCTCTCTATCTCTCATCCTAAATCTCTCTTGATCTCTCATTCTCCTTTTTTTTGTCTCTCACTCCCTCCCTCTCTCTCTCTCTCTGTCTCTCTGTGGGTCTCCTTCTCTCTGTCTCTCAATCTCTCACTTACACTCAGTATCTCACCCTTTCTGTTTTTCAATTTTGCTTTCTCTCTCAGTGTCTCCATGTCTCTCACTCTGTCTCTCTTCCTTTCTCATTGCCTCCCACTGCCTCACTCTCTGTCTACTCTCTCACCCACTCACTCTCTCTCACACGGTCTCATATCCCCTTTGTCTCCCACACCGCCTCTCTCTCTCTCTTTCCCTCTCACACACTCTCATACTATCTCTCTGTATGTCTCACACACCTTTCTCATCTCTCACACTGTCTCCCTCCCTCTCACACACTCTCTCAAACCTCTTGTCTGACTCTGTCTGTCTCTCTCTCTCACACACACACACACACACTCTCGCACTTCTCTTGTCTCATAGAGTCATAGAGACGTCCAGCACGGAAACAGACTCTTCGGCCCAACCCGTCCATGCTGACCCAGATATCCCAACCCAATCTAGTCCCACCTGCCAGCACCCGGCCCATATCCCCCCAAACCCTTCCTATTCATAAACCCATCCAGATGCCTCTTAAATGCTGTAATTGTACCAGCCTCCACCACTTCCTCTGGCAGCTCATTCCATACACGTACCACCCTCTGGGGGAAAAATTGCCCCTTAGGTCCCTTTTATATCTTTCCCCTCTCACCCTAAACCTATGCCCCTCTAGTTCTGGACTCCCCCACCCCAGGGAAAAGACTTTGTCTATTTACCCTATCCATGTCCTTCATGATTTTATAAACCTCTATAAGGTCACCCCTCAGCCTCCGACGCTCCAGGGAAAACAGCCCCAGCCTGTTCAGCCTCTCCCTGTAGCTCAAACCCTCCAACCCTGGTAATGCACTCTCACACCTCTCTCATTCTCTCTCTCAGACACACTCACTCTCACACCTCTCTCACACACACACACACACTCTCACACCTCTCTCATTCTCTCTCTCTCTCAGACACACTCACTCTCACACCTCTCTCACACACACACACACTCTCACACCTCTCTCATTCTCTCTCTCTCACACACACACTCTCACACCTCTCTCTCACACACACACACTCTCACACCTCTCTCACACACACACACACTCTCACACCTCTCTCATTCTCTCTCTCTCTCAGACACACTCACTCTCACACCTCTCTCACACACACACACACACTCTCACACCTCTCTCATTCTCTCTCTCTCACACACACACTCTCACACCTCTCTCTCACACACACACACACACTCTCACACCTCTCTCTCTCTCTCTCTCACACACACACACTCTCACACCTCTCTCATTCTCTCTCTCTCTCAGACACACTCACTCTCACACACACACACACACACTCTCACACCTCTCTCATTCTCTCTCTCTCACACACACTCTCACACCTCTCTCTCACACACACACACACACTCTCACACCTCTCTCTCTCTCTCACACACACACACACACACTCTCACACCTCTCTCATTCTCTCTCTCTCTCTCTCAGACACACTCTCTCTCACCTCTCTCATTCTCTCTCTCTCTCACACACACACACTCTCACACCTCTCTCTCTCTCACACACTCTCACACCTCTCGTCTCTCTCTCTCTCACACACACACACACACACACTCTCTCACACACCTCTCTCATTCTCTCTCTCACTCTCCCACACACACTCTCTCTCACCTCTCTCATTCTCTCTCTCTCTCACACACACACACTCTCACACCTCTCTCTCTCTCACACACACACACTCTCACACCTCTCTCTCTCACACACACTCTCACACCTCTCTCATTCTCTCTCTCTCTCTCAGACACACTCACTCTCACACCTCTCTCTCACACACACACACACACACACACACTCTCACACCTCTCTCTCTCTCACACACACTCTCACACCTCTCGTCTCTCTCTCTCTCTCTCGCTCTCTCTCTCTCTAAAACATCTGGAAGTAGGCCTTTACCTTGAATGCAGTTGGTGAACAGAAGCAACAGGGAAGCTAGCAGACTTGCTGTGTGAGCCTTGAGTTCCATATCTGCCCCAGTTCCAGTGAGAGAGAGAGAGAGAGAGCTGCACTTGAGACCAGGTAGCTGTACAAACCGATAAACAGGATATCAGCAGCGCCTACACACCTAAATTAGATCTCAGACTGAGGGCTGAATGGAAGACTTTAATATCACACGGCCACATCTTGATGACAGCAGTCTGAGTTTAATCCCAGTCATTTGGTTTCTCTCGAGCACTGTCTTATCTCTGCTTTAATTACTCAGCATGGTTAGATTCACAGAGATGGACAGCACGGAAACAGACCCTTCGGCCCGACCCGTCCATGCCGACCAGATATCCCAACCCAATCTAGTCCCATCTGCCAGCACCCGGCCCGTATCCCTCCAAACCCTTCCTATTCCTATGCCTCTTCCTCTGGCAGCTCATTCCATACACGTACCACCCTCTGGGGGAAAAGTTGCCCCTTTTATATCTTTCCCCTCTCACCCTAAACCTATGCCCCTCTAGTTCTGGACTCCCCCACCCCAGGGAAAAGACTTTACCTATTTACCCTATCCACGCCCCTCATGATTTTATAAACCTTTATAAGGTCACCCCTCAGCCTCCGACGCTCCAGGGAAAACAGCCCCAGCCTGTTCAGCCCCTCCCTGTAGCTCAGACCCTCCAACCCTGGTAACATCCTTGTAAATCTTTTCTGAACCCTTTCAAGTTTCACAACATCTTTCCGATAGGAAGGAGACCAGAATTGTACGCAATATTCCAACAGTGGCCTAACCAATGTCCTGTACAGCCGCAACATGACCTCCCAACTCCTGTACTCAATACTCTGACCAATAAAGGAAATCATACCAAACACCTTCTTCACTATCCTATCTACCTGCGACTCCACTTTCAAGGAGCTATGAATCTGCACTCCAAGGTCTCTTTGTTCAGCAACACTCCCTAGGACCCTACCATTAAGTGTATCAGTCCTGCTAAGATTTGCTTTCCCAAAATGCAGCACCTCGCATTTATCTGAATTAAACTCCATCTGCCACTTCTCAGCCCATTGGCCCATCTGGGCCAGATCCTGTTGTAATCTGAGGTAACCCTCTTCGCTGTCCACTACACCTCCAATTTTGGTGTCATCATTCATATACAAATCCAATATCTTCTTTTAAGTCACTTTCTCACGATAACTTAAGGTTTTATTTTTAAAAAAAGCTGACATGTCAGCTCAGGCAATGCATTAAAGGTGTGAGGTTAGAGTCTGTCTGTATCCCAATAATGAGTCAGACTGGTTCTGTTTCCAAATAGGAGGTTATAAAATGTTGCATGGATTTACCGTCTGCAGATTGCTTTTGTTGTAAATTCTGTGTCTTATGATCCTGTTCCACAACCCTCTGATGAAGGAGCAGCGCTCCGAAAGCTAGTGCTTCCAAATAACACCTGTTGGGACTGTAACCTGGGGGTTGTGTGATGTTTAAATTAACCGGTTGGTGGGCCACCCCTTCACTCATTAATGAGCTGTTCCCTCACACTGTCTTACAGTTCTGATCAGAGTCGAGAGTGTGGGGGGGGGCGGCTGGAGAAGCACAGGCAGCATCCGAGGGAGAGTCGACGTTTCGAGCGTAATCCCTTCATCACCTTACCCCCCCTCCCCCCGAAACGTTGGTTCTCCTGCTCCTCGGAAGCTGCCTGACCTGCCGTGCCTCTCCAACACTGCACACTCTCCTCTCTGATCTCCGGTCCCCACTATCCCCTGGCTCAGATCGGAGGTTTTGCTGTTCACGCCCCACTTACATTATTTGTACGGACGTGTTGACACCCTGCCGGGCATTATCTTGCCATTACCTCTCCACCTGTGTATGCTGTCCCTGTGCACCACCCTCCACTTCACCCGAAGAAGGGGCAGAGCTCCCAAGGCCCGTGCGGTTTCAAACAAACCTGTTGCGTCCAGGACCCGGTGTGGGTGACTTCTGACCCCTGTCGTGTTTGCAGGGAAGGTCGGCTCTCTGAGGTGGAGCGGAGGAGATCGAGACGAGCTGCGCCTGGGACTTTTGCGGGGTGGGGGTCGGTGGATGCTGGGGGAATGGAGAATGGGATTGCTTTCCAATAGCTCCAACCCCACACCCCTCCCTCCAAGCCACAGGGGGAGGGGTGGGGGTTACAGGAGGCTGAATTGAGGAGATCAGGAGGGGTGAGGACAAACTCTCTCCGGCTGCAGGAAGAGGGATACAGATCGGAGAGAGGATCGGTGGGGGAGGGAGGGGATGAGGGGGGAGTATTTTGACGCAGGGTAGGGACTGGGACACGCTGTCTGAGAGGGCAAGGGGGAACCCGATCGGGAGGACCTTTCGAAAAGCTGGGGGAAGCAGGGAACGGGAGAGATTCGCTGAGCCACGGGACAGGAGCGGGGGAGGTGGGTGGCAGGGGGTGAGCGGGATTAATTAGAACACTAACTCTGTCAGAGCTAGTACAGCCACGATGGGCTGAATAGACTCGTTTAACGTTGTGCGTTTCCATGACTCAGTGAAATTTTACTCTGCTCTGATTAAAAACAGGATGTGGGCTCGAACAAGCATTGAGCAACTGGATGTTTTGCATTCACATTCTCTCTCTCTCTGTCCCCCTCACTATCACACTTTTTTGTCTTTCAAACCATTCTATATCTCCATCTCAACCTGACTGTCTCTCTCTCTCTCTCCCCCTCATTATCACACTATCTCTATCTCAGCTTGACGCTCTCTCTCTCTCTCTCCGCCCCATCTCTCTCACTCCGTCTTCCAGACTTTCTATCTATTTTCCTCCGTCTGTTGGTCCTTCTGCATGTCATCCCTCTCCCCTCCTGCCCCACCCTTGCCCCGAGCCTCGAGCTGTGAATTGATGTGGGCTGCTGGTTGAGAATCCTGGTAGTAAAGGCTCAGAACTCGACTAGGCCCGATCTCTGCCTGCAACTGCTCAGAGCAGAGTGCTGACTGGGAAAGTGGTTAGAACGTGTGAACTGTGATCGCTGTTTGATCTTCCCCAGTGCGTGGGCTGGCTCGGGCTGACTTTTGCCTCTCAGTTTGCCACAAAAGGTGATTCACGTCTAAATAGACCTGAAGGCAAACCGATCACAAGCTCAGAATTACCTACTCCTCCTTAATGGGCGGAATTTCCCAATAACTCGACTGGTTTCCCCTTCCACTTCCAATTGGAAAGTTCCTGTGACGTCCTAGATCACGAGATACAGGAGCAAAAGGAGGCCATTCGGCCCATCAAATCTTCCCCAGGGCCCTGGTGAGACCACACCTGGAGTACTGTGTGCAGTTCTGGTCTCCAAATTTGAGGAAAGACATTCTGGCTATTGAGGGAGTGCAGCGTAGGTTCACGAGGTCAATTCCCGGAATGGAGGGATTACCTTACACTGAAAGACTGGAGCGACTGGGCTTGTATACCCTTGAGTTTAGAAGACTGAGAGGGGATCTGATTGAGACAGATAAGATTATGAAAGGATTGGACACTCTGGCAGCAGGAACCATGTTTCCGCTGATGGGTGAGTCCGAACCAGAGGACACAGCTTAAAAATACGGGGTAGACCATTGAGGACAGAGATGAGGAGAAACGTCTTCACCCAGAGAGTGGTGGCTGTGTGGAATGCTCTGCCCCAGAGGGCAGTGGAGGCCCAGTCTCTGGATTCATTTAAGAAAGAGTTGGATAGAGCTCACAAGGATAATGGGATCAAGGGTTATGGAGATCAGGCAGGGAGCGGATACTGATTAAGGATGGTCAGCCATGATCGTATTGAATGGTGGTGCAGGCTCGAAGGGCAGAATGGCCTACTCCTGCACCTATTGTCTATAATAAGGAGGCCTCCCATTCCTCTCAACTCCCATGAGTGCGGGCCCAACCTACTCAAGTTCCCCTCCATCAGGGATCCCGCTATCCCCCAGGATCGGCCGAGTGAACCATCCCTGGGATTGCCCTCAGTCTGTCCTCCCTCAGATACAGGGCCCCAAAACTGTTCCCTGTGTTCCAGCCACGCTCTGACTCATGCCCTGGACAGTTTTAACAAAACCTCCCAATATTTAGACTCAATTCTTTTGACTAGTCCATGGGGGTAACCACAGCTCTCTCCAGTCCAATATCCACCCAGTCACGGACACACCCATGAGCCATCACCCCGTGAACACGCTCACCCTTGGAACACACACTCACCGCATTCACCAAGCACCGAACGCTTTGAAGAGGGGGCGGACATTGTAAAGGAGGACAGAGAGCGACAGAGAGGTTCAGGGAGGGGAGCCCAGCCCCTGGCGGCAGACTGCAGGAGGGAGGGGGGAATTGTGGGACACGGAGGGGGTTACAGAGATAGGGAGAGGGTGTAGGGGGTTACAGAGATAGGGAGGGGGTGTAGGGGGTTACAGAGATAGGGAGGGGGTGTAGGGGCTGGAGGGGGTTACAGAAATAGGAGGGGGTGTAGGGGCTGGAGGGGGTTACAGAGATAGGGAGGGGTGTAGGGGCTGGAGGGGGGTTACACAGATAGGGAGGGGGTGTAGGGGCTGGAGGGGGGTTACAGAGATAGGGAGGGGGTGTAGGGGCTGGAGGGGGGTTACACAGATAGGGAGTGGGTGTAGGAGCTGGAGGGTGTTACAGAGATAGGGAGGGGGTGTAGGGGTTGGAGGAAGTTGCAGTGATAGGGAGGGGGTGTAGGGTCTGCAATACTTATCCTGTGGTTTTATTGATGTCCTTGTTAGGGACAAACAGAGGAGTGGTGAATGGTATACTGTTGGAGAGAATTACCAAGGTCATGGGCAAGGTTCCACCTGGTCTAGTGTTCAGTAAAGTTCGATCCCAAGGGATAGAGAGAGAAATGTCGAATCGAGTTTAATTTTGATCGTGAGACATGATGCATTATAGAAAAGCAGATCAAAGCAGGACTTAGGTCCTAGGGAGTGTTGCTGAACAAAGAGACCTTGGAGTGCAGGTTCATAGCTCCTTGAAAGTGGAGTCGCAGGTGGATAGGATAGTGAAGGCAGCGTTTGGTATGCTTTCCTTTAATGGTCAGAGTATTGAGTACAGGAGTTGGGAGGTCATGTTGCGGCTGTACAGGACATTGGTTAGGCCACTGTTGGAATATTGCGTGCAATTCTGGTCTCCTTCCTATCGGAAAGATGTTGTGAAACTTGAAAGGGTTCAGAAAAGATTTAAAAGGATGTTGCCAGGGTTGGAGGATCTGAGCTACAGGGAGAGGCTGAACAGGCTGGGGCTGTTTTCCCTGGAGCGTCGGAGGCTGAGGGGTGACCTTATAGAGGTTTATAAAATCATGAGGGGCATGGATAGGGTAAATAGACAAAGTCTTTTCCCCCTGGGGTGGGGGAGTCCAGAACTAGAGGGGCATAGGTTTAGGGTGAGAGGGGAAAGATATAAAAGAGACCTAAGGGGCAACGTTTTCCCCCAGAGGGTGGTACGTGTATGGAATGAGCTGCCAGAGGAAGTGGTGGAGGCTGGTACAATTACAGCATTTAAGAGGCATCTGGATGGGTATATGAATAGGAAGGGTTTGGGGGGATATGGGCCGGGTGCTGGCAGGTGGGACTAGATTGGTTGGGGTATCTGGGTCAGCATGGACGGGTTGGGCCGAAGGGTCTGTTTCCGTGCTGTCCATCTCTCTGACTCTCTGGAATCTCCTTGGTTTTGCCGTCAGAAGTATTGTTTTGCAAATCTTAACTGGGAGTTTTACCTGACTTGTATTACAGAAAGGAAGCTAACAGATCGGTAAGAGAAAGAAATTGTAAATGATGGTTCATTTAATTATTCTCTGTTATATTTTAAGAAATTAAGTTGTTAATTTTTACTCTTGGCCACTCAGCACCACACCCTCGACTGCACCCAGAACGTATTTGAGATTGGAATCCATCCTGAAGAAAGATGATCGCGTGGTGGTACGGGTAGACATTCCTTTATCCGAACTTCCAAAATCTGAAAAGCTCCGAAATCCGAAGGCTTCCTTTTTGTGAAGTGTTTTTTTTCCTCATTAACACGGTTGCTTGGCGCGCAAACAGTTAATCCAAGTCGACACTTACTCGACGCGTGTCACTCAGATGTGACGCCGGGGGGTGGTGGGGAGGTGGGGGATGTGACCCGGCCCAGAGAGGCCTCAATTCTGTTTCACGGCCTGTTTAACTCAGTAAAGCCTGCTCCTCGGGTAAGATTGTTATTAAAACAATTTCACCGTCCAACTGTCAGTTATTCCGAAGTTCGAAAATTTTCCGACTGGCAGCCAGTTCTGACAATTTCGGATGAAGGACCTGTACTAACGTTAGAATATTCATCCAGAGACTCCGGAATATTCTGGAGTCCTGACTTTGAAACCCGCCATGGCAGAATTTGAACTCAACTTAAGAAAACTTCCAGAAGTCAGCAATCTGACCGTTGTAGATTATCACTAAGTCCTGCCTGGCTCACTAATGTGTCCTTGAAAGCAGGAAATCTGCCTTCCCTCGCTGGTCTGGCCGATATGTGACTCCAGGCCCACAGCAATGCTGATCTCACCTGCCATCTTTCGGCAAATTCTCAGTGAGTAGTAAATGCAGGCTTAGCTAGGTCCTGCTCATGAACTAAGAAATGAGGGCCATGTCTAGTCAGTGCGGGTCTGGAAGACTCCAAGCATTCTCCCTTCGTTGGGATGACGGTGTGGGCTGGACGATGGATCGCTTCGCTTGTGAACCCAGCTGAGTGACGCGGTGGGAAGCGGTAAAAGAAGGAATTCCACACTTCACGGGTGCTGTAAACCTTTTGATGGTCTGCCTGACAACAGCCCTTTGATTGGTCAAACAGCAGAGTGGGAGAATGTAAGACCAGGGCCTGCAGACAGAAAGCATCCATTTCTCTCTCTCTCTCTCTTCCTCTTCAATCTTCTCTTGCTGTCTCCCTCTCCCCCTTGATCCCACCTCTCTCTCTATCCTCTCTCCCTCTATCTCCTTCTCTCTCCCTCTCTCCCTTTCCATCTCTTCGTTTCCCTCTTTCTCTATCCTCTCTCCCCCTTGACCCCCACCTCTCTTCCTCTCTCTCTATCCTCTCTCCCTCTATCTCCTTCTCTCTTCCTCCCTATCTCCTTCTCTCTCCCTCTCTTCCTTTCCATCTCTTCGTTTCCCTCTTTCTCTCTCCCCCCATCTCTCTGTCTCTTTCCTTTTCCTCTCAGTCTCTCTCTCTCTCTCCTTTCTCCTCCTCTCCCTCTTTCTCTCGCTCTTGTTCCCTTCTCTCTCCCTCTCCTTCCTCTCCCACTCTCTTATGCTCTCTCTCCCCCACATTCCCTCTCTCCCTATCTGCCTTTGTCCCTCCCTGCCTTCTTTCTTTCCCTCTCCTGCTCTTTCTCTCCCTCCTCCCCCATCTCTCGCCCTCTCCGTCTCTCCCCCTCTCTTTGTCTCTGTTCCTCTCCCTCCCCTCCCCCACCTCGCCAATTTTTTTTTAACCAGAGGGTGGTTTGTGAATGGAATGAACTTCCGGAGGAAATGTTGGGGGTGGGGTCAGTTACAACACTTAAACAACATTTGGATGGGCACATGAATAGGAAAAGTTTAGAGTGATATGGGCCAAACGCAGGCAAATGGGAATAGTTTACATTGGGGAACATGGTCGGCATGGACTGGTTGGGCCGAAGGGTCTGTGTCCCTGATGACAGACCCAATGACTCTGGTTGAGCTGCTGAGTGTTAAGGAAATTCTGTCCGACAATAGATGTTGTGAAACTTGAAAGGGTTCAGAAAAGATTTACAAGGATGTTGCCAGGGTTGGAGGGTCTGAGCTACAGGGAGAGGCTGAACAGGCTGGGGCTGTTTTCCCTGGAGCGTCGGAGGCTGAGGGGTGACCTTATAGAGGTTTATAAAATCATGAGGGGTATGGAGAGGGTAAATAGGCAAAGTCTTTTCCCTGGGGTGGGGGAGTCCAGAACTAGAGGGGCATAGGTTTAGGGTGAGAGGGGAAAGATATAAAAGGGACCTAAGGGGCAACTTTTTCCCCCAGAGGGTGGTACATGTATGGAATGAGCTGCCAGAGGATGTGGTGGGGGCTGGTACAATTACAGCACTTAAGAGGCATTTGGGTGGGTTTATGAATCGGAAGGGTTTGGGGGGATAGGGGCCGGGTGCTGGCAGGTGGGACTAGATTGGGTTGGGGTATCTGGGTCAGCATGGACGGGTTGGGCCGAAGGGTCTGTTTCCGTGCTGTCCATCTCTCTGCCTCTCTGGAATCTCCTTGGTTTTGCCGTCAGAAGTATTGTTTTGCAAATCTTAACTGGGAGTTTTACCTGACTTGTATTACAGAAAGGAAGCTAACAGATCGGTAAGAGATATAAATTGTAAATGATGGTTCATTTAATTATCCTCTGTTATATTTTAAGAAATTAAGTTGTTAATTTTTACTCTTGGCCACTCAGCACCACACCCTCGACTGCACCCAGAACGTATTTGAGATTGGAATCCATCCTGAAGAAAGATGATCGCGTGGTGGTACGGGTAGACATTCCTTTATCCGAACTTCCAAAATCTGAAAAGCTCCGAAATCCGAAGGCTTCCTTTTTGTGAAGTGTTTTTTTTCCTCATTAACACGGTTGCTTGGCGCGCAAACAGTTAATCCAAGTCGACACTTACTCGACGCGTGTCACTCAGATGTGACGCCGGGGGGTGGTGGGGAGGTGGGGGATGTGACCCGGCCCAGAGAGGCCTCAATTCTGTTTCACGGCCTGTTTAACTCAGTAAAGCCTGCTCCTCGGGTAAGATTGTTATTAAAACAATTTCACCGTCCAACTGTCAGTTATTCCGAAGTTCGAAAATTTTCCGACTGGCAGCCAGTTCTGACAATTTCGGATGAAGGACCTGTACTAACGTTAGAATATTCATCCAGAGACTCCGGAATATTCTGGAGTCCTGACTTTGAAACCCGCCATGGCAGAATTTGAACTCAACTTAAGAAAACTTCCAGAAGTCAGCAATCTGACCGTTGTAGATTATCACTAAGTCCTGCCTGGCTCACTAATGTGTCCTTGAAAGCAGGAAATCTGCCTTCCCTCGCTGGTCTGGCCGATATGTGACTCCAGGCCCACAGCAATGCTGATCTCACCTGCCATCTTTCGGCAAATTCTCAGTGAGTAGTAAATGCAGGCTTAGCTAGGTCCTGCTCATGAACTAAGAAATGAGGGCCATGTCTAGTCAGTGCGGGTCTGGAAGACTCCAAGCATTCTCCCTTCGTTGGGATGACGGTGTGGGCTGGACGATGGATCGCTTCGCTTGTGAACCCAGCTGAGTGACGCGGTGGGAAGCGGTAAAAGAAGGAATTCCACACTTCACGGGTGCTGTAAACCTTTTGATGGTCTGCCTGACAACAGCCCTTTGATTGGTCAAACAGCAGAGTGGGAGAATGTAAGACCAGGGCCTGCAGACAGAAAGCATCCATTTCTCTCTCTCTCTCTCTTCCTCTTCAATCTTCTCTTGCTGTCTCCCTCTCCCCCTTGATCCCACCTCTCTCTCTATCCTCTCTCCCTCTATCTCCTTCTCTCTCCCTCTCTCCCTTTCCATCTCTTCGTTTCCCTCTTTCTCTATCCTCTCTCCCCCTTGACCCCCACCTCTCTTCCTCTCTCTCTATCCTCTCTCCCTCTATCTCCTTCTCTCTTCCTCCCTATCTCCTTCTCTCTCCCTCTCTTCCTTTCCATCTCTTCGTTTCCCTCTTTCTCTCTCCCCCCATCTCTCTGTCTCTTTCCTTTTCCTCTCAGTCTCTCTCTCTCTCTCCTTTCTCCTCCTCTCCCTCTTTCTCTCGCTCTTGTTCCCTTCTCTCTCCCTCTCCTTCCTCTCCCACTCTCTTATGCTCTCTCTCCCCCACATTCCCTCTCTCCCTATCTGCCTTTGTCCCTCCCTGCCTTCTTTCTTTCCCTCTCCTGCTCTTTCTCTCCCTCCTCCCCCATCTCTCCCCCTCTCTTTGTCTCTGTTCCTCTCCCTCCCCTCCCCCACCTCGCCAATTTTTTTTTAACCAGAGGGTGGTTTGTGAATGGAATGAACTTCCGGAGGAAATGTTGGGGGTGGGGTCAGTTACAACACTTAAACAACATTTGGATGGGCACATGAATAGGAAAAGTTTAGAGTGATATGGGCCAAACGCAGGCAAATGGGAATAGTTTACATTGGGGAACGTGGTCAGCATGGACTGGTTGGGCCGAAGGGTCTGTGTCCCTGATGACAGACCCAATGACTCTGGTTGAGCTGCTGAGTGTTAAGGAAATTCTGTCCGACAATAGATGTTGTGAAACTTGAAAGGGTTCAGAAAAGATTGACAAAGATGTTGCCAGGGTTGGAGGGTCTGAGCTACAGGGAGAGGCTGAACAGGCTGGGGCTGTTTTCCCTGGAGCGTCGGAGGCTGAGGGGTGACCTTATAGAGGTTTATAAAATCATCAGGGACATGGATAGGGTAAATAGGCAAAGTCTTTTCCCCTGGGGTGGGGGAGTCCAGAACTAGAGGGGCATAGGTTTAGGGTGAGAGGGGAAAGATATAAAAGGGACCTAAGGGGCAACATTTTCCCCCAGAGGGTGGTACGTGTATGGAATGAGCTGCCAGAGGAAGTGGTGGGGGCTGGTACAATTACAGCATTTAAGAGGCATCTGGATGGGTTTATGAATAGGAAGGGTTTGGGGGGATATGGGCTGGGTGCTGGCAGGTGGGACTAGATTGGGTTGGGATATCTGGTCGGCATGGACGGGTTGGGCCGAAGGGTCTGTTTCCCCTGCTGTACATCTCTACGACACTAATAGCCTTCTGATTGGTCAAGCTGCAGAGCGTTAAGGAAATCCTGCCCGGCAATAGCCCTCCGATTGGTTCCAAGGGACCCAGAGCGGAAGGACATCCAGAATGTGTGGACAACAGGCATCCATCTCTCTCTCTCTCTCCCCTCCCTATCTCCCTCCCTGCTCTTGGGGAGATTGGCGTTCACCCAATAAGCCCATCACGTTTCAGGATGACTGTCACTGCAGGGACAACACGTCACTGTGGAAATAAGAAGGACAGTGAGGGAATTAACCTAACAGCTTGTGGACTCTCTGTTTGATCTTCTGAATTTTCTTTACCCTGTCTACGTTGTTTCTTCCACCCACGGGTTCTGTGTGAAACTGTTTGCCTGTTTTAATTGTGTGTGTGTGTTTCTGGAGGTTTGAAATGGGGATGGTTTAACTTTCATATTCTTTTGTCACCCACGAAAGCTGTTTCACAATAAACTGAGTTATTTCCTGTTGATTGGTGTGAACTGCTTTTGCCCTGAGCAGGAGTCTGTGGGTGGCTGGCTGGGTGGGTGGGTGCAGTTTGATTGGGATTTCTACACTTTGTGACACTTGGCTCAGTTCAGGGGGAAAGTGAAAGGGGCTGCAGATGCTGGAGGTCTGAGTCCAGAGAGTGTGGTGCTGGAAAAGCACAGCAGGTCAGGCAGCATCAGAGGGAGCAGGAGAGTCGACCATTCAAGCATAAGATTCCTGATGAAGGACTGATGCTCAAAACTCTCCTGCTCCTCGGATACTGGCTGACCGGCTGTGTTTGTCCAGCACCGCATTTTTAAGACTCCTGCCTCAGTTCAATCCTGCAAGTACATGTATAAATGCTACAGCTTCTGTAAGTTTACAATGCACAACTTGAAGAGATAGGTCTTTTATTTTCTCTTAACCTTGTGAGGATTTGTTTTATTCACTCATGGGACGTGGGTATCATCGGCTGGGCCCAGTATTACTTGCCCGTCCCTAGTTGCCCTCCCCCTTGAGAAGGGGGGGGGGTGAGCTCCCTCCTTGACCCCCCCATGTGCTGTGGGTAGACCCACAATGCCCCTGAGGGAGGGGGATTCCAGGATTCTGACCCAGCCACACTGAAGGGACGGCGATATAATTCCGAGGCGGGATGGGGAGGGGGCTCGGAGGGGAACTTGCAGGGGGCTGGTGTTCCCATGTACCTGCTGCCCCTTGTCCTTCTGGATGGAAGTGGCCGTGGGGTTTGGAAGGTGCTGCCTGAGGGTCTTTGGGGAATTTCTGCAGGGCACCTTGTAGATGGTCCACACCGCTGCTACCGAGTGTCGGTGGGGGGGAGGGAGGGTGTGGGGCCAATCCAGCAGGGGGGCTGCTTTGTCCCTGGATGGTGTCGAGCTTCTTGAGTGTTGTTGGAGCTACATTTGTTCAGGAACAGACAAGAAATCATGACCTTTGTCCTCTTCAGAACAAAACGCGACTGGCCCCCTCAACAGTTTGTAACCTAAATTTGGTGATGCAGTTCATGTTGGTAACATGGTGATGGTGCGCATCCAACAACGGCTTTCTCCTCCCACCCAGCGTCTAAGAGCTGTAAAACCCAGGAGAAGGTCTCATCATTCCAACTGGAAGGCACCGAAAAGAGAATTCACCAGAAAATGGGAATTCAGCTGGACATAAAGTGACCGCAGTGATCAGCTAACACTGGAACTAGCGCGGAAGAGCTATCTACGCTGACTTTAATAGCTACTTTGCTGGGGTGCGTTTACAATGACAGTGCGCCAAACTTTTACATCTTCCCCTGCACCTGGTGGGTGTATGTGTGTGGGTCTTATGTGTTTCATTGAAGTGCATGTGTGGGTCTGTCTGAGTAGTTTGCCTGTGCGTCTGCATGGGCGTCTATGCCACAGTCAGAGGGTCAGTGCTGAGGGAGTGCCGCACTGTTGGAGGGTCAGTGCTCAGACAGTGCCGCACTGTCGGAGGGTCAGTGCTGAGGGAGTGTCGCACTGTCGGAGGGTCAGTGCTGAGGGAGCGCCGCACTGTCGGAGGGTCAGTGCTGAGGGAGCGCCGCACTGTCGGAGGGTCAGTGCTGAGGGAGCGCCGCACTGGCGGAGGGTCAGTGCTGAGGGAGTGCCGCACTGTCAGAGGGTCAGTGCTGAGGGAGAGCCGCACTGTTGGAGGGTCAGTACTGAGGGAGTACTGCACTGTCGTAGGGTCAGTGTTGAGGGAGTGCCGCACTGTCGGAGGTTCAGTACTGAGGGAGTGCCGCACTGTTGGAGGGTCAGTACTGAGGGAGTGCCGCACTGTCGGAGGGTCAGTACTGAGGGAGTACTGCACTGTCGGAGGGTCAGTACTGAGGGAGTGCCGCACAGTCGGAGGTTCAGTACTGAGGGAGTGCCGCACTGTCGGAGGGTCAGTACTGAGGGAGTGCCGCACTGTCGGAGGGTCAGTACTGAGGGAGTGCCGCAGTGTCGGAGGGTCAGTACTGAGGGAGTGCCGCACTGTCGGAGGGTCAGTACTGAGGGAGTGCTGCACTGTCGGAGGGTCAGTACTGAGGGAGTACTGCACTGTCGGAGGGACAGTAGAGGGAGTGCCGCACTGTTGGAGGGTCTGTGCTGAGGGAGCACCGCACTGTTGGAGGGTCAGTACTGAGGGAGCGCCTCACTGTTGGAGGGTCAGTGCTGAGGGAGTGTCACACTGTTGGAGGGTCTGTGCTGAGGGAGCGCCGCACTGTCAGAGGGACAGTACTGAGGGAGTGCCGCACTGTCGGAGGGTCAGTACTGAGGGAGGGCCGCACTGTCGGAGGGTCAGTGCTGAGGGAGTGCCGCACTGTCGGAGGGTCAGTACTGAGGGGGTGCCGCACTGTCGGAGGGTCAGTACTGAGGGAGTGCCCCACTGTCGGAGGGTCAGTACTGAGGGGGTGCCGCACTGTCGGAGGGTCAGTACTGAGGGAGGGCCGCACTGTCGGAGGGTCAGTGCTGAGGGAGTGCCGCACTGTCGGAGGGTCAGTACTGAGGGGGTGCCGCACTGTCGGAGGGTCAGTACTGAGGCATGTTTTGCGAGGCCCTGTATTTTGAATGAGTGCAGATGTGCGGTTTCACGGTGTGAGTGAGAAGTGCCTGTCTCCTTGACGATGCGCAGGGCTGTGTGCCGTGTCCCCTGCAGCCAATATTCTTTGGCCACTGAACAGGTATGAAATGGTCTGGTCAGTGTTAGTCTGCTCTCAGCGTGGTGTGTGTGCTCTGGGGATGATTGTCACGTGCTCTAGCCCCATTCGCTTCACTCTTTGAGACCAGCTAAAACTGAACAGCAGGCGAGCTTTTGTTTAAAGCAGCTATTTGTCGAAATTCATTACAGATAGAGTGATGAAATTATTCACAGAATTTACAGATAATTGAAGCATATACAGCTGAGACTATGAGAAGGTGCCAATGTCGGGGATCCAGCGATTAGGTTCCCTATTTCTGAGTCAATAGCTGGTATCTTGGACAGGTCGATCCCGGACAGCAGCTCAGATTGGGAGCGAACGAGAACACTCCTCATATCAAAACCCAAACAGCTGGAGAAACTCAGCAGGTCTGGCAGTGTCCGAGGAGAGAGAGAGAGACAGAGACAGAGAGAGACAGAGACAGTGGGGAGGGGGGGGAGGGAGGGGGTGGGAAGAGAGACAGAGGAGGAGAGGGAGAGAGAGAGGGAGAGAGAGTGAGAAGGGAGGGGGGTGACAGAGAAGGAGGGAGAGAGAGAAAGGTAGAAGGGAGAGGGGGAGAGGGAGAGAGAGACAGACAGACAGACAGAGACGGTGGTGGGGAGGGGGGTGGAAAGAGAGGGACAGAGGAGAGGGGGAGAGAGAGAGAGGGGGGAGGAGAGAGAGAGAGGGAGAGGGGAAAGAGAAGGAGGGAGAGAGAGAGGGAGAAGGGAGGGAGGAGAGGCAGGAAAGAGAGTGGGGGAGAGAGAGAGAGGAGAGGGGGAGAGAGAGAAAGGGAGAAGGGAGAGAGAGAGATGCGGAGAGGGAGGGGAAGAGAGAGATGGGGAGGAGAAAGAGGGAGAAAGAGGTGGGGAGAGGAAGAGAGAGAGAGAGCAACAGATTCCCAGAAGCGTTCTGAAGAGTCACTCAACCTGAAATGTCGACTCTGCCTTCTCTCTCGCTGCTGCCCAGACCTGCTGGGTTTCTCCAGCGACATCTGTCTTTGGTTCAGATTTCTAGCCTTTAGTTTTTTTTTTGAGAAGATTCCTGACTCCTGACTCTGCGGGCAGGTATCCTTCAGCTGCATTCCAGTCGATTGCTCACCGCCCTGAGATGTCTCTGGCTTGGAGGAGTTCTGGGGTGGGTGGTCTCAGATGAAAGCACTCCTTCGTCCAGGCTGTGTCATCCATTTTGAGCTGGCTGGCCTGTTACCCCCCCCGGCCTGTGAAAACCAAGGTCGTGTCTCACACAGGTATTGGGAATCTGAGGACAGCTCCTCTCCTCCCTGAGATTCCGGGATTGGCTCTGAACTGATATTCTCCCAAAAAACCGGGAATGACCTACACTGTCTCCTGGACACACGGGTGTGTCGGTATGTGCCTGAGCCAGGTATGGGTCTGTGGCATTCCTATACAGCCTGCAGTTGTCAGGTCACAGCTTGGAGAGTTGTAGCAGCCTCGCGTCTGGTTACAGTGAGCTGATAAACTGTGGTTTTCTCTCTCTCTGGAGCTGTCCTTACAGAGTCACGGCCACGGTTATATTGCTGTCGGCGGGCTCTCGCTCTGCACACATTCCCTGTTGCATCGCCTGCATTGGGACGCTCTGAAAGGCACTTGGTGGAGGGGACGGTGGGACGGCTGTCCTTTCTCACACTCCGAGGAAAGGTGTATCTCTCTCACTCTCTCTCCTTCAGCAGAACAACACCATGGGTCCAGCTGCCAGTCTGTGGGGTGGGGGGGGTGGCAGGGGAGAGCATATGCCTCCTCCCCTGCTCTGAGAAACATCAAAACCGTTCATTTTGTTGGATGCCAGTGGGATCGTGCTGTGCATTCGTCAGTGCAGGAGTTGTGTGTGTCCCGGCACGTAACCGGGTGTGTGGTGCTAGTGTTTGTGTCCGCGCGCGTGCGTGTGGGGGAAATCAGTTTTTGTGAGTGTGTATATGTGAAACCTATGTCTGTACGTGAGTGTTTGTGTATATGTGTGCAGGTGGTGGCTGTGTGTGTATGTGCTTTTGTGCATGTATTATATGTATGTGCAGTGTTTCTGCGTGCATGTGTGTGAACTGTCTGTATGTGTGTGTTTTTGAGTATGGGTGTACCCGGGTGTCATGTTTGTATATGCACATTTATGTGTGTGTGTGTGTTTGTGTCTGTAAGTGTATATTTGACTGTACATGTCCAAATTTGTGCCGGTGTGTGTTTGTGTATGTGTCTGCACATGCACACGTGTGTCTGTCTTTGTGCTCATTTGTGTATGCATGTATATGTGTATTCTGTCTGTACACATGTTTGTACATTTGTGTGTGTTTGCCTGCACGTGTGTGAACATGTTCATATTGGTGTCTGTAGTGTACACATGAGTGTATTTGTGTCTGTACATGTGTGCATATACATATTGGTATTAGGATATGTGTGTCTGTGTGAGTGAGTGAGCGAGTCTGTGAGAGTGTGTTGTCTGTATGTGTGTTGTCTGTGTGTATGTGTGTGTGTGTGTGTGTGTGTGTTTGTGTGTGTATATGTGTGTGTGAGTCTGTGTTGTCCCCATGTGTGTATGTCTGTGTGAGTGAGTGAGTCTGTGTGTGTGAGTGTGAGTGTGTGTGAGTGTGTGTCTGTGAGTGAGTCTGTGTTGTCCCCATGTGTGTGTGTCTGTGTGGGTGAGTGAGTCTGTGTGTGTGTGTGCGTGTGTGTGAGTGTGAGTGTGTGTATGTGTGTGTCTGTGTGAGTGAGTCTGTGTTGTCCCCATGTGTGTCTGTGTGAGTGAGTGAGTCTGTGTGTGTGTGTGTGTTGACCCTGTGTGTGTGTGTGTGTGTGTGTGTGTGCATGTGTGTGTCTGTGTGAGTGAGTCTGTGTTGTCCCCATGTGTGTGTGTGTGTGTGTGTGTGTGTGTGTGTTGACCCTGTGTGTGTGTGGGTGGGTGTGTATGATCTGATGTGATGTACTGTAAACACAGCATGGATAGGGAAAGGATATCAGAAGCACAGAGGGTGAGCTGAGGTAGGATCCTTGGTTTGATCTTGACCACGGCGGGGAGAGTATTTTCCCCGTGATTGTCCAGCCCAGCCTGCTCAGTCCCAAGGCAGCGGTGGCCTTAGCTCTCCTGCCGGGTTTAGTTGCCCTCCTGCGTCTCAGCTCGGTTTGTCCGCTGCACCACTGCGTAAACTGTGCACGGTTGCTCCAAGCCTGTGTTACTATCCTGCAAGTGTCAAAGAGCGGGAGATGAGAAACAACACTCGAGGTTGTGACGGCCGCCGTCCTGTCCTGACCCTGAGCTGAATTTCCGATCACAGCTTGCCTGGGGCTAAGTGGATCTACTGCTCCCCCTGTAATGCCCCACTTCACTCCCTCTGCTGCAGCGGTATGGAAAATCCATCAGGACCTCAGGACGATCTGCCATCGGCCGCCCCAAACACCTGGGGGTGTACCTGACTCCTATTATCTGTTCAGATCCCTCGTTCCCCAAACCTCTCACCATCTCTGGAACGGTGCAACAAAGGGAACGATACCCTTTAGTCCAGGAATAGCCACTGAGCTCAGATCGTGTGTGTGTGTGTGTGTGTGTGTGTGTGCGCGCCCAAGTCAGATGGCTCTCCAACCTTCCTCCATGCACCATCATGTTCAATACCGTCCACTCATAAGCAGGTAGACCTCACGATGCTACATGGTGCCAGTGATGGGGGGGGTGGGGGATACACAGAACCGGACTCAGGAGCTGGTAAACCACACTTGGCCCTCCAATCCATACCCAGACATGAGGGAAAATACCCAAAGGGAAACTCCAAAGTGACAGGGGCTAATTGAGAAGGTATCTATCTCTGTCTTAAACCCACCCAGTGCCTTGCCCTCCCCTGCCCTCTGGGTCCCACCCCCCTCCACCTGAAGAAATTCCTCCCCATCTCCGTTCCAAAGGGTGGTCCCTTCGCTCTGAGGCTGTGCCTAGTCTCCCCCCCCCGGGTGGAAACATCTTACCCATCTCCCCTCTATCCAGGCCCCTCAGTACTCTCTAAGTTCCAATCAGATCCCCCACGTTCTTCCGGACTCCATCGGGCACAGACCCAGAGCCCTCAACCCCCTCCTCAAATGACAAGCCCTTCATCCCCAGGATCGTTCTTATAAACCTCCTCTAGAGCTCCCCCCACTATCCCCCCAAAAGGCCAGCACCTTCCTCCTTGGATAAGGTGGTTATAGTAGGGGATCTTAACTTGCCAAACAGAAGGGTTGAGATGTTGAGGAATTTGTTAAGTGTGTACAAGACAATTTTCTGATTCAGTATGTGGATGTACCTACAAGAGAAGGTGCAAAACTTGACCTACTCTTGGGAAATAAGGCAGGGCAGGTGACTGAGGTGTCACTGAGGGATCACTTTGGGGCCAGCGACTATAATGCCATTAGATTTGAAATAGCGATGGAAAAAGATAGACCAGATCTAAAAGTTGAAGTTCTAAACTGGAGAAAGGCCAATTTTGACGGTATTAGGCAAGAACTTTCAAAAGCTGATCGGAGGCAGATGTTCGCAGGTAAAGGGACGGCTGGAAAATGGGAAGCCTTCAGAAATGAGATAACAAGAATCCAGAGAAAGTATATTCCTGTCAGGGTGAAAGGGAAGGCTGGTAGGCATAGGGAATGCTGGGTGACTAAAGAAATTGAGGGTTTGGTTAAGAAAACGAAGGAAGCATATGTCAGGTATAGACAGGACAGATCGAGTGAATCCTTAGAAGAGTATAAAGGAAGTAGGAGTATACTTAAGAGGGAAATCAGACGGGCAAAATGGGGACATGAGATAGCTTTGGCAAATAGAATTAAGGAGAATCCAAAAGGTTTTGATAAATATATTAAGGACTAAAGGGTAACTAGGGAGAGAATAGGGCCCCTCAAAGATCAGCAAGGCGGCCTTTGTGTGCAGCCACAGAAAATGGGGGAGATACTAAATGAATATTTTGCATCAGTATTTACTGTGGAAAAGGATATGGAAGATATAGACTGCAGGGAAATAGATGGTGACATCTTGCAAAATGTCCAGATTACAGAGGAGGAAGTGCTGGATGTCTTGAAACAGTTAAAGGTGGATAAATCCCCAGGACCTGATCAGGTGTACCCGAGAATTCTGTGGGAGGCTAGAGAAGTGATTGCTGGGCCTCTTGCTGAGATATTTGTATCTTCGATAGTCACAGGTGAGGTGCCGGAAGACTGGAAGTTGGCAAACGTGGTGCCACTGTTTAAGAAGGGCAGTAAAGACAAGCCAGGGAACTATAGACGGGTGAGCCTGACCTCAGTGGTGGGCAAGTTGTTGGAGGGAATCCTGAGGGACAGGGTGTACATGTAATTGGAAAGGCAAGGACTGATTAGGGATAGTCAACATGGCTTTGTGCGTGGGAAATCATGTCTCACAAACTTGACTGGGTTTTGTGAAGAAGTAACAAAGAGAATTGATGAGGGCAGAGCAGTCGATGTGATCTATATGGACTTCAGTAAGGCGTTCGACAGGGTTCCCCATGGGAGACTGGTTAGCAAGGTTAGATCTCATGGAAAACAGGGAGAACTAACCATTTGGATACAGAACTGGCTGAAAGGTAGAAGACAGAGGGTGGTGGTGGAGGGTTGTTTTTCAGACTGGAGGCCTGTGACCAGTGGAGTGCCACAAGAATCGGTGCTGGACCCTCTACTTTTGGTCATTTACTAAATGATTTGGATGTGAGCACAAGAGGTACAGTTAGTAAGTTTGCAGATGACCCCAAAATTGGAGGTGTAGTGGACAGCGAAGAGGGTTACCTCAGATTACAACAGGATCTGGACCAGATGGGCCAATGGACTGAGAGGTTGCAGATGGAGTTTAATTCAGATAAATGCGAGGGGCTGCATTTTGGGAAAGCAAATCTTAGCAGGACTGATACACTTAATGGTAAGGTCCTAGGGAGTGCTGCTGAACAAAGAGACCTTGGAGTGCAGGTTCATAGCTCCTTGAAAGTGGAGTCGCAGGTAGATAGGATAGTGAAGAAGGCGTTTGGTATGCTTTCCTTTATTGGTCAGAGTATTGAGTACAGGAGTTGGGAGGTCATGTTGCAGCTGTACAGGACATTGGTTAGGCCACTGTTGGAATATTGCGTGCAATTCTGGTCTCCTTCCTATCGGAAAGATGTTGCAAAACTTGAAAGGGTTCAGAAAAGATTTACAAGGATGTTGCCAGGGTTGGAGGGTCTGAGCTACAGGGAGAGGCTGAACAGGCTGGGGCTGTTTTCCCTGGAGCGTCGGAGGCTGAGGGCTGACCTTATAGAGGTTTATAAAATCATGAGGGGTATGGAGAGGGTAAATAGACAAAGTCTTTTCCCTGGGGTGGGGGACTCCAGAACTAGAGGGGCAAAGGTTTAGGGTGAGAGGGGAAAGATATAAAAGGGACCTAAGGGGCAACTTTTTCCCCCAGAGGGTGGTACGTGTATGGAATGAGCTGCCAGAGGAAGTGGTGGAGGCTGGTACAATTACAACATTTAAGAGGCATCTGGATGGGTTTATGAATAGGAAGGGTTTGGGGGGGATATGGGCCAAGTTCTGGAAAATGGGACGAGATTGGGTTGGAATATAGGGTCGGCATGGACGGGTTGGGCCAAAGGGTCTGATTCTGTGCTGAACATTTCTATAACCCTCTAACTCTGGCCAGTTCCTACCTCATGTCTTTGTAGTTCCCTTAACTCAGTTGCAATGCATTCCATCTAAGTTGCCCCAGACGAACACAGAGTGCAGTAGATCAATTCAGCAAGCCATCACTGCCTTGATTAGATTTGATTCCCTATTGTGCGGAAACAGGACCTTCAACCAACAAATCCACCCCAACCCTCCTAGAAGTAACCTACCCAGACCCATTTCCCTCTGACTAACGCACCTAACACTAATGGGGTAATTTAGCATGGCCAATCCACCCTAACCTACACATCCCGGAACACTATGGGGAAATTTAGCATGGCCAATCCACCCTAACCTACACATCCCTGAGCACTATGGGTAATTTAGCATGGCCAATCCACCCTAACCTACACATCCCTGAGCACTATGGGGTAATTTAGCATGGCCAATCCACCCTAACCTACACATCCCTGAACACACTGGGTAATTTAGCATGGCCAATCCACCCTAACCTGCACATCCCTGAACACTATGGGGTAATTTAGCATGGCCAATCCACCCTAACCGACACATCCCTGAACACTATGGGGTAATATACCATGGTCAATCTACCCTAACCTACACATCCCTGAACACTATGAGGTAATTTAGCATGGCCAATCCACCCTAACCTACACATCTCTGAACACTATGGGGTAATATACCATGGCCAATCCACCCTATCCTACACATCCCTGAACACTATGGGGTAATTTAGCATAGCCAGTCCACCCCACCCGACACATCCCTGAACACAATGGGGTAATATACCATGGCCAATCCACCCTAACCTACACATCCCTGAACACTATGAGGTAATTTAGCATGGCCAATCCACCCTAACCTACACATCCCTGAACACTATGGGGTAATATACCATGGCCAATCCACCCTAACCCACACATCCCTGAACACTATGGGTAATTTAGCATGGCCTACCCACCCCACCCTACACATCCCTGAACACTATGGGTAATTTAGCATGGCCAATCCACCCTAACCTACACATCCCTGAACACTATGGGGTAATTTAGCATGGCCAATCCACCCTAACCTACGCATCCCTGAACACTATGGGGTAATTTAGCATGGACAATCCACCCCACCCTACACATCCCTGAGCACTATGGGGTAATTTAGCATGTCCAATCCACCCTAACCTACGCATCCCTGAACACTATGGGGTAATTTAGCATGGACAATCCACCCCACACTACACATCCCTGAACACTATAGGGTAATTTAGCATGGCCAATCCACCCTAACCTACACATCCCTGAGCACTATGGGGTAATTTAGCATGGCCAATCCACCCTAACCTGCACATCCCTGAACACTATGGGGTAATTTAGCATGGCCAATCCATCCTAACCTACACATCCCTGAACACTATGGGGTAATTTAGCATGGCCAATCCACCCTAACCTACACATCCCTGAGCACTATGGGTAATTTAGCATGGCCAATCCACCCTAACCTACACATCCCTGAACACTATGGGGTAATTTAGCATGGCCAATCCACCCTAACCTGCACATCCCTGAACACTATGGGTAATTTAGCATCGCCAATCCACCCTAACCTACACATCCCTGAGCACTATGGGGTAATGTAGCATGGCCAATCCACCCTAACCTACACATCCCTGAACACTATGGGGTAATTTAGCATGGCCAATCCACCCTAACCTACACATCCCTGAACACACTGGGTAATTTAGCATGGCCAATCCACCCTAACCTACACATCCCTGAGCACTATGGGGTAATTTAGCATGGCCAATCCACCCTAACCGACACATCCCTGAACACTATGGGGTAATATACCAGGGTCAATCCACCCTAACCTACACATCCCTGAACACTATGAGGTAATTTAGCATGGCCAATCTACCCCAACCTACACATCCCTGAACACTATGGGGTAATATACCATGGCCAATCCACCCTAACCTACACATCCCTGATCACTATGAGGTAATTTAGCATGGCCAATCCACCCTAACCTACACATCTCTGAACACTATGGGGTAATATACCATGGCCAATCCACCCTATCCTACACATCCCTGAACACTATGGGGTAATTTAGCATGGCCAATCCACCCCACCCGACACATCCCTGAAATCTATGGGGTAATATACCATGGCCAATCCACCCTAACCTACACATCCCTGAACACTATGAGGTAATTTAGCATGGCCAATCCACCCTTACCTACACATCCCTGAACACTATGGGGTAATATACCATGGCCAATCCACCCTATCCTACACATCCCTGAACACTATGGGGTAATTTAGCATGGCCAATCCACCCCACCCTACACATCCCTGAACACTATGGGGTAATATACCATGGCCAATCCACCCTAACCTACACATCCCTGAACACTATGGGTAATTTAGCATGGCCTACCCACCCCACCCTACACATCCCTGAACACTATGGGTAATTTAGCATGGCCAATCCACCCTAACCTACACATCCCTGAACACTATGGGGTAATTTAGCATGGCCAATCCACCCTAACCTACGCATCCCTGAACACTATGGGGTAATTTAGCATGGACAATCCACCCCACCCTACTCATCCCTGAGCACTATGGGGTAATTTAGCATGGCCAATCCACCCTAACCTACGCATCCCTGAACACTATGGGGTAATTTAGCATGGAGAATCCACCCCACCCTACACATCCCTGAACACTATGGGGTAATTTAGCATGGCCAATCCACCCTAACCTACACATCCCTGAACACTATGGGGTAATTTAGCATGGCCAATCCACCCTAACCTGCACATCCCTGAACAGTATGGGGTAATATTGCATGGCCAATCCACCCTAAACTACACATCCCTGAACACTATGGGGTAATTTAGCATGGCCAATCCACCCTAACCTACACATCCCTGAACACTATGGGGTAATTTAGCATGGCCAATCCACCCTAACCTACACATCCCTGAGCACTATGGGGTAATTTAGCATGGCCAATCCACCCTAACCTACACATCCCTGAGCACTATGGGGTAATTTAGCATGGCCAATCCACCCTAACCTACACATCCCTGAACACTATGGGGTAATTTAGCATGGCCAATCCACCCTAACCTACACATCCCTGAGCACTATGGGGTAATTTAGCATGGCCAATCCACCCTAACCTACACATCCCTGAACACTGTGGGTAATTTAGCATGGCCAATCCACCCTAACCTACACATCCCTGAGCACTATGGGGTAATTTAGCATGGCCAATCCACCCTAACCTACACATCCCTGAGCACTATGGGGTAATTTAGCATGGCCAATCCACCCTAACCTACACATCCCTGAACACTATGGGGAATTTAGCATGGCCAATCCACCCTAACCTACACATCCCTGAACACTATGGGGTAATTTAGCATGGCCAATCCACCCTAACCTGTACATCCCTGAACACTACGGGGTAATTTAGCATGGCCAATCCACCCTAACCTGTACATCCCTGAACACTATGGTGTAATTTAGCATGGCCAATCCACCCTAACCTACACATCCCTGAACACTATGGGGTAATTTAGCATGGCCAATCCACCCTTACCTACACATCCCTGAACACTATGGGGTAATATACCATGGCCAATCCACCCTATCCTACACATCCCTGAACACTATGGGGTAATTTAGCATGGCCAATCCACCCCACCCTACACATCCCTGAACACTATGGGGTAATATACCATGGCCAATCCACCCTAACCTACACATCCCTGAACACTATGGGTAATTTAGCATGGCCTACCCACCCCACCCTACACATCCCTGAACACTATGGGTAATTTAGCATGGCCAATCCACCCTAACCTACACATCCCTGAACACTATGGGGTAATTTAGCATGGCCAATCCACCCTAACCTACGCATCCCTGAACACTATGGGGTAATTTAGCATGGACAATCCACCCCACCCTACTCATCCCTGAGCACTATGGGGTAATTTAGCATGGCCAATCCACCCTAACCTACGCATCCCTGAACACTATGGGGTAATTTAGCATGGAGAATCCACCCCACCCTACACATCCCTGAACACTATGGGGTAATTTAGCATGGCCAATCCACCCTAACCTACACATCCCTGAACACTATGGGGTAATTTAGCATGGCCAATCCACCCTAACCTGCACATCCCTGAACAGTATGGGGTAATATTGCATGGCCAATCCACCCTAAACTACACATCCCTGAACACTATGGGGTAATTTAGCATGGCCAATCCACCCTAACCTACACATCCCTGAACACTATGGGGTAATTTAGCATGGCCAATCCACCCTAACCTACACATCCCTGAGCACTATGGGGTAATTTAGCATGGCCAATCCACCCTTACCGACACATCCCTGAACACTATGGGGTAATATACCATGGCCAATCCACCCTATCCTACACATCCCTGAACACTATGGGGTAATTTAGCATGGCCAATCCACCCCACCCTACACATCCCTGAACACTATGGGGTAATATACCATGGCCAATCCACCCTAACCTACACATCCCTGAACACTATGGGTAATTTAGCATGGCCTACCCACCCCACCCTACACATCCCTGAACACTATGGGTAATTTAGCATGGCCAATCCACCCTAACCTACACATCCCTGAACACTATGGGGTAATTTAGCATGGCCAATCCACCCTAACCTACACATCCCTGAACACTATGGGGTAATTTAGCATGGCCAATCCACCCTAACCTGCACATCCCTGAACAGTATGGGGTAATATTGCATGGCCAATCCACCCTAAACTACACATCCCTGAACACTATGGGGTAATTTAGCATGGCCAATCCACCCTAACCTACACATCCCTGAACATTATGGGGTAATTTAGCATGGCCAATCCACCCTAACCTACACATCCCTGAGCACTATGGGGTAATTTAGCATGGCCAATCCACCCTAACCTACACATCCCTGAGCACTATGGGGTAATTTAGCATGGCCAATCCACCCTAACCTACACATCCCTGAACACTATGGGGTAATTTAGCATGGCCATTCCACCCTAACCTACACATCCCTGAGCACTATGGGGTAATTTAGCATGGCCAATCCACCCTAACCTACACATCCCTGAACACTATGGGTGATTTAGCATGGCCAATCCACACTAACCTACACATCCCTGAACACTATGGGGTAATTTAGCATGGCCAATCCACCCTAACCTACACATCCCTGAGCACTATGGGGTAATTTAGCATGGCCAATCCACCCTAACCTACACATCCCTGAACACTATGGGTAATTTAGCATGGCCAATCCACCCTAACCTACACATCCCTGAGCACTATGGGGTAATTTAGCATGGCCAATCCACCCTAACCTACACATCCCTGAGCACTATGGGGTAAGTTAGCATGGCCAATCCACCCTAACCTACACATCCCTGAACACTATGGGTAATTTAGCATGGCCAATCCACCCTAACCTACACATCCCTGAACACTATGGGGTAATTTAGCATGGCCAATCCACCCTAACCTGTACATCCCTGAACACTACGGGGTAATTTAGCATGGCCAATCCACCCTAACCTGTACATCCCTGAACACTATGGGGTAATTTAGCATGGCCAATCCACCCAAACCTACACATCCCTGAACACTATCGGGTAATTTAGCATGGCCAATCCACCCTAACCTACACATCCCTGAACACTGTGGGGTAATTTAGCATGGCCAATCCACCCTAACCTGCACATCCCTGAACACTTTGGGGTAATTTAGCATGGCCATTCCACCCTAACCTACACATCCCTGAGCACTATGGGGTAATTTAGCATGGCCAATCCACCCTAACCTACACATCCCTGAACACTATGGGGTAATTTAGCATGGCCAATCCATCCTAACCTACACATCCCTGAACACTATGGGGTAATTTAGCATGGCCAATCCACCCTAACCTACACATCCCTGAACACTATGGGGTAATTTAGCATGGCCAATCCACCCTAACCTGCACATCCCTGAACACTATGGGTAATTTAGCATCGCCAATCCACCCTAACCTACACATCCCTGAGCACTATGGGGTAATGTAGCATGGCCAATCCACCCTAACCTACACATCCCTGAACACTATGGGGTAATTTAGCATGGCCAATCCACCCTAACCTACACATCCCTGAACACACTGGGTAATTTAGCATGGCCAATCCACCCTAACCTACACATCCCTGAGCACTATGGGGTAATTTAGCATGGCCAATCCACCCTAACCGACACATCCCTGAACACTATGGGGTAATATACCATGGTCAATCCACCCTAACCTACACATCCCTGAACACTATGAGGTAATTTAGCATGGCCAATCTACCCCAACCTACACATCCCTGAACACTATGGGGTAATATACCATGGCCAATCCACCCTAACCTACACATCCCTGATCACTATGAGGTAATTTAGCATGGCCAATCCACCCTAACCTACACATCTCTGAACACTATGGGGTAATATACCATGGCCAATCCACCCTATCCTACACATCCCTGAACACTATGGGGTAATTTAGCATGGCCAATCCACCCCACCCGACACATCCCTGAACACTATGGGGTAATATACCATGGCCAATCCACCCTAACCTACACATCCTTGAACACTATGAGGTAATTTAGCATGGCCAATCCACCCTTACCTACACATCCCTGAACACTATGGGGTAATATACCATGGCCAATCCACCCTATCCTACACATCCCTGAACACTATGGGGTAATTTAGCATGGCCAATCCACCCCACCCTACACATCCCTGAACACTATGGGGTAATATACCATGGCCAATCCACCCTAACCTACACATCCCTGAACACTATGGGTAATTTAGCATGGCCTACCCACCCCACCCTACACATCCCTGAACACTATGGGTAATTTAGCATGGCCAATCCACCCTAACCTACACATCCCTGAACACTATGGGGTAATTTAGCATGGCCAATCCACCCTAACCTACGCATCCCTGAACACTATGGGGTAATTTAGCATGGACAAGCCACCCCACCCTCCTCATCCCTGAGCACTATGGGGTAATTTAGCATGGCCAATCCACCCTAACCTACGCATCCCTGAACACTATGGGGTAATTTAGCATGGAGAATCCACCCCACCCTACACATCCCTGAACACTATGGGGTAATTTAGCATGGCCAATCCACCCTAACCTACACATCCCTGAACACTATGGGGTAATTTAGCATGGCCAATCCACCCTAACCTGCACATCCCTGAACAGTATGGGGTAATTTTGCATGGCCAATCCACCCTAAACTACACATCCCTGAACACTATGGGGTAATTTAGCATGGCCAATCCACCCTAACCTACACATCCCTGAACACTATGGGGTAATTTAGCATGGCCAATCCACCCTAACCTACACATCCCTGAGCACTATGGGGTAATTTAGCATGGCCAATCCACCCTAACCTACACATCCCTGAGCACTATGGGGTAATTTAGCATGGCCAATCCACCCTAACCTACACATCCCTGAACACTATGGGGTAATTTAGCATGGCCAATCCACCCTAACCTACACATCCCTGAGCACTATGGGGTAATTTAGCATGGCCAATCCACCCTAACCTACACATCCCTGAACACTATGGGTAATTTAGCATGGCCAATCCACACTAACCTACACATCCCTGAGCACTATGGGGTATTTTAGCATGGCCAATCCACCCTAACCTACACATCCCTGAGCACTATGGGGTAATTTAGCATGGCCAATCCACCCTAACCTACACATCCCTGAACACTATGGGTAATTTAGCATGGCCAATCCACCCTAACCTACACATCCCTGAACACTATGGGGTAATTTAGCATGGCCAATCCACCCTAACCTGTACATCCCTGAACACTACGGGGTAATTTAGCATGGCCAATCCACCCTAACCTGTACATCCCTGAACACTATGGTGTAATTTAGCATGGCCAATCCACCCTAACCTACACATCCCTGAACACTATGGGGTAATTTAGCATGGCCAATCCACCCTAACCTACACATCCCTGAGCACTATGGGGTAATTTAGCATGGCCAATCCACCCTAACCTACACATCCCTGAACACTATGGGTAATTTAGCATGGCCAATCCACCCTAACCTACACATCCCTGAGCACTATGGGGTAATTTAGCATGGCCAATCCACCCTAACCTACACATCCCTGAGCACTATGGGGTAAGTTAGCATGGCCAATCCACCCTAACCTACACATCCCTGAACACTATGGGTAATTTAGCATGGCCAATCCACCCTAACCTACACATCCCTGAACACTATGGGGTAATTTAGCATGGCCAATCCACCCTAACCTGTACATCCCTGAACACTACGGGGTAATTTAGCATGGCCAATCCACCCTAACCTGTACATCCCTGAACACTATGGGGTAATTTAGCATGGCCAATCCACCCAAACCTACACATCCCTGAACACTATCGGGAAATTTAGCATGGCCAATCCACCCTAACCTACACATCCCTGAACACTGTGGGGTAATTTAGCATGGCCAATCCACCCTAACCTGCACATCCCTGAACACTGTGGGGTAATTTAGCATGGCCATTCCACCCTAACCTACACATCCCTGAGCACTATGGGGTAATTTAGCATGGCCAATCCACCCTAACCTACACATCCCTGAACACTATGGGTAATTTAGCATGGCCAATCCACACTAACCTACACATCCCTGAGCACTATGGGGTAATTTAGCATGGCCAATCCACCCTAACCTACACATCCCTGAGCACTATGGGGTAATTTAGCATGGCCAATCCACCCTAACCTACACATCCCTGAACACTATGGGTAATTTAGCATGGCCAATCCACCCTAACCTACACATCCCTGAACACTATGGGGTAATTTAGCATGGACAATCCACCCCACCCTACACATCCCTGAACACTATGGGGTAATTTAGCATGGCCTATCCACCCTAACCTACACATCCCTGAACACTACGGGGTAATTTAGCATGGCCAATCCACCCTAACCTGCACATCCCTGAACAGTATGGGGTAATTTAGCATGGCCAATCCACCCTAAACTACACATCCCTGAACACTATGGGGTAATTTAGCATGGCCAATCCACCCTAACCTACACATCCCTGAACACTATGGGGTAATTTAGCATGGCCAATCCACCCTAACCTACACATACCTGAGCACTATGGGGTAATTTAGCATGGCCAATCCACCCTAACCTACACATCCCTGAGCACTATGGGGTAATTTAGCATGGCCAATCCACCCTAACCTACACATCCCTGAACACTATGGGGTAATTTAGCATGGCCAATTCACCCTAACCTACACATCCCTGAACACTATGGGGTAATTTAGCATGGCCAATCCACCCTAACCTACACATCCCTGAGCACTATGGGGTAATTTAGCATGGCCAATCCACCCTAACCTACACATCCCTGAACACTATGGGTAATTTAGCATGGCCAATCCACCCTAACCTACACATCCCTGAGCACTATGCGGTAATATACCATGGCCAATCCACCCTAACCTACACATCCCTGATCACTATGAGGTAATTTAGCATGGCCAATCCACCCTAACCTACACATCTCTGAACACTATGGGGTAATATACCATGGCCAATCCACCCTATCCTACACATCCCTGAACACTATGGGGTAATTTAGCATAGCCAGTCCACCCCACCCGACACATCCCTGAACACAATGGGGTAATATACCATGGCCAATCCACCCTAACCTACACATCCCTGAACACTATGAGGTAATTTAGCATGGCCAATCCACCCTAACCTACACATCCCTGAACACTATGGGGTAATATACCATGGCCAATCCACCCTATCCTACACATCCCTGAACACTATGGGGTAATTTAGCATGGACAATCCACCCCACCCTAAACATCCCTGAACACTATGGGGTAATATACCATGGCCAATCCACCCTAACCTACACATCCCTGAACACTATGGGTAATTTAGCATGGCCTACCCACCCCACCCTACACATCCCTGAACACTATGGGGTAATTTAGCATGGCCAATCCACCCTAACCTACGCATCCCTGAACACTATGGGGGAATTTAGCATGGACAATCCACCCCACCCTACACATCCCTGAGCACTATGGGGTAATTTAGCATGTCCAATCCACCCTAACCTACGCATCCCTGAACACTATGGGGTAATTTAGCATGGACAATCCACCCCACCCTACACATCCCTGAACACTTTGGGGTAATTTAGCATGGCCAATCCACCCTAACCTACACATCCCTGAGCACTATGGGGTAATTTAGCATGGCCAATCCACCCTAACCTGCACATCCCTGAACACTATGGGGTAATTTAGCATGGCCAATCCATCCTAACCTACACATCCCTGAACACTATGGGGTAATTTAGCATGGCCAATCCACCCTAACCTACACATCCCTGAACACTATGGGGTAATTTAGCATGGCCAATCCACCCTAACCTGCACATCCCTGAACACTATGGGTAATTTAGCATCGCCAATCCATCCTAACCTACACATCCCTGAGCACTATGGGGTAATGTAGCATGGCCAATCCACCCTAACCTACACATCCCTGAACACTATGGGGTAATTTAGCATGGCCAATCCACCCTAACCTACACATCCCTGAACACACTGGGTAATTTAGCATGGCCAATCCACCCTAACCTACACATCCCTGAGCACTATGGGGTAAATTAGCATGGCCAATCCACCCTAACCGACACATCCCTGAACACTATGGGGTAATATACCATGGTCAATCCACCCTAACCTACACATCCCTGAACACTATGAGGTAATTTAGCATGGCCAATCTACCCCAACCTACACATCCCTGAACACTATGGGGTAATATACCATGGCCAATCCACCCTAACCTACACATCCCTGATCACTATGAGGTAATTTAGCATGGCCAATCCACCCTAACCTACACATCTCTGAACACTATGGGGTAATATACCATGGCCAATCCACCCTATCCTACACATCCCTGAACACTATGGGGTAATTTAGCATGGCCAATCCACCCCACCCGACACATCCCTGAACACTATGGGGTAATATACCATGGCCAATCCACCCTAACCTACACATCCCTGAACACTATGAGGTAATTTAGCATGGCCAATCCACCCTTACCTACACATCCCTGAACACTATGGGGTAATATACCATGGCCAATCCACCCTATCCTACACATCCCTGAACACTATGGGGTAATTTAGCATGGCCAATCCACCCCACCCTACACATCCCTGAACACTATGGGGTAATATACCATGGCCAATCCACCCTAACCTACACATCCCTGAACACTATGGGTAATTTAGCATGGCCTACCCACCCCACCCTACACATCCCTGAACACTATGGGTAATTTAGCATGGCCAATCCACCCTAACCTACACATCCCTGAACACTATGGGGTAATTTAGCATGGCCAATCCACCCTAACCTACGCATCCCTGAACACTATGGGGTAATTTAGCATGGACAAGCCACCCCACCCTCCTCATCCCTGAGCACTATGGGGTAATTTAGCATGGCCAATCCACCCTAACCTACGCATCCCTGAACACTATGGGGTAATTTAGCATGGAGAATCCACCCCACCCTACACATCCCTGAACACTATGGGGTAATTTAGCATGGCCAATCCACCCTAACCTACACATCCCTGAACACTATGGGGTAATTTAGCATGGCCAATCCACCCTAACCTGCACATCCCTGAACAGTATGGGGTAATTTTGCATGGCCAATCCACCCTAAACTACACATCCCTGAACACTATGGGGTAATTTAGCATGGCCAATCCACCCTAACCTACACATCCCTGAACACTATGGGGTAATTTAGCATGGCCAATCCACCCTAACCTACACATCCCTGAGCACTATGGGGTAATTTAGCATGGCCAATCCACCCTAACCTACACATCCCTGAGCACTATGGTGTAATTTAGCATGGCCAATCCACCCTAACCTACACATCCCTGAACACTATGGGGTAATTTAGCATGGCCAATCCACCCTAACCTACACATCCCTGAGCACTATGGGGTAATTTAGCATGGCCAATCCACCCTAACCTACACATCCCTGAACACTATGGGGTAATTTAGCATGGAGAATCCACCCCACCCTACACATCCCTGAACACTATGGGGTAATTTAGCATGGCCAATCCACCCTAACCTACACATCCCTGAACACTATGGGGTAATTTAGCATGGCCAATCCACCCTAACCTGCACATCCCTGAACAGTATGGGGTAATTTTGCATGGCCAATCCACCCTAAACTACACATCCCTGAACACTATGGGGTAATTTAGCATGGCCAATCCACCCTAACCTACACATCCCTGAACACTATGGGGTAATTTAGCATGGCCAATCCACCCTAACCTACACATCCCTGAACACTATGGGGTAATTTAGCATGGCCAATCCACCCTAACCTACGCATCCCTGAACACTATGGGGTAATTTAGCATGGACAATCCACCCCACCCTACTCATCCCTGAGCACTATGGGGTAATTTAGCATGGCCAATCCACCCTAACCTACGCATCCCTGAACACTATGGGGTAATTTAGCATGGAGAATCCACCCCACCCTACACATCCCTGAACACTATGGGGTAATTTAGCATGGCCAATCCACCCTAACCTACACATCCCTGAACACTATGGGGTAATTTAGCATGGCCAATCCACCCTAACCTGCACATCCCTGAACAGTATGGGGTAATTTTGCATGGCCAATCCACCCTAAACTACACATCCCTGAACACTATGGGGTAATTTAGCATGGCCAATCCACCCTAACCTACACATCCCTGAACACTATGGGGTAATTTTGCATGGCCAATCCACCCTAACCTACACATCCCTGAGCACTATGGGGTAATTTAGCATGGCCAATCCACCCTAACCTACACATCCCTGAGCACTATGGGGTAATTTAGCATGGCCAATCCACCCTAACCTACACATCCCTGAACACTATGGGGTAATTTAGCATGGCCAATCCACCCTAACCTACACATCCCTGAGCACTATGGGGTAATTTAGCATGGCCAATCCACCCTAACCTACACATCCCTGAACACTATGGGTAATTTAGCATGGCCAATCCACCCTAACCTACACATCCCTGAGCACTATGGGGTAATTTAGCATGGCCAATCCACCCTAACCTACACATCCCTGAACACTATGGGTAATTTAGCATGGCCAATCCACCCTAACCTACACATCCCTGAACACTATGGGGTAATTTAGCATGGCCAATCCACCCTAACCTGTACATCCCTGAACACTACGGGGTAATTTAGCATGGCCAATCCACCCTAACCTGTACATCCCTGAACACTATGGGGTAATTTAGCATGGCCAATCCACCCTAACCTACACATCCCTGAACACTATGGGGTAATTTAGCATGGCCAATCCACCCTAACCTACACATCCCTGAGCACTATGGGGTAATTTAGCATGGCCAATCCACCCTAACCTACACATCCCTGAACACTATGGGTAATTTAGCATGGCCAATCCACCCTAACCTACACATCCCTGAGCACTGTGGGGTAATTTAGCATGGCCAATCCACCCTAACCTACACATCCCTGAGCACTATGGGGTAATTTAGCATGGCCAATCCACCCTAACCTACACATCCCTGAACACTATGGGTAATTTAGCATGGCCAATCCACCCTAACCTACACATCCCTGAACACTATGGGGTAATTTAGCATGGCCAATCCACCCTAACCTGCACATCCCTGAACAGTATGGGGTAATTTTGCATGGCCAATCCACCCTAAACTACACATCCCTGAACACTATGGGGTAATTTAGCATGGCCAATCCACCCTAACCTACACATCCCTGAACACTATGGGGTAATTTTGCATGGCCAATCCACCCTAACCTACACATCCCTGAGCACTATGGGGTAATTTAGCATGGCCAATCCACCCTAACCTACACATCCCTGAGCACTATGGGGTAATTTAGCATGGCCAATCCACCCTAACCTACACATCCCTGAACACTATGGGGTAATTTAGCATGGCCAATCCACCCTAACCTACACATCCCTGAGCACTATGGGGTAATTTAGCATGGCCAATCCACCCTAACCTACACATCCCTGAACACTATGGGTAATTTAGCATGGCCAATCCACCCTAACCTACACATCCCTGAGCACTATGGGGTAATTTAGCATGGCCAATCCACCCTAACCTACACATCCCTGAACACTATGGGTAATTTAGCATGGCCAATCCACCTTTACCTACACATCCCTGAACACTATGGGGTAATTTAGCATGGCCAATCCACCCTAACCTGTACATCCCTGAACACTACGGGGTAATTTAGCATGGCCAATCCACCCTAACCTGTACATCCCTGAACACTATGGGGTAATTTAGCATGGCCAATCCACCCTAACCTACACATCCCTGAACACTATGGGGTAATTTAGCATGGCCAATCCACCCTAACCTACACATCCCTGAGCACTATGGGGTAATTTAGCATGGCCAATCCACCCTAACCTACACATCCCTGAACACTATGGGTAATTTAGCATGGCCAATCCACCCTAACCTACACATCCCTGAGCACTGTGGGGTAATTTAGCATGGCCAATCCACCCTAACCTACACATCCCTGAGCACTATGGGGTAATTTAGCATGGCCAATCCACCCTAACCTACACATCTCTGAACACTATGGGGTAATATACCATGGCCAATCCACCCTATCCTACACATCCCTGAACACTATGGGGTAATTTAGCATGGCCAATCCACCCCACCCGACACATCCCTGAACACTATTGGGTAATATACCATGGCCAATCCACCCTAACCTACACATCCCTGAACACTATGAGGTAATTTAGCATGGCCAATCCACCTTTACCTACACATCCCTGAACACTATGGGGTAATATACCATGGCCAATCCACCCTATCCTACACATCCCTGAACACTATGGGGTAATTTAGCATGGCCAATCCACCCCACCCTACACATCCCTGAACACTATGGGGCAATATACCATGGCCAATCCACCCTAACCTACACATCCCTGAACACTATGGGTAATTTAGCATGGCCTACGCACCCCACCCTACACATCCCTGAACACTATGGGTAATTTAGCATGGCCAATCCACCCTAACCTACACATCCCTGAACACTATGGGGTAATTTAGCATGGCCATCCACCCTAACCTACACATCCCTGAGCACTATGGGGTAATTTAGCATGGCCAATCCACCCTAACCTACACATCCCTGAGCACTATGGGGTAATTTAGCATGGCCAATCCACCCTAACCTACACATCCCTGAACACTATGGGGTAATTTAGCATGGCCAATCCACCCTAACCTACACATCCCTGAGCACTATGGGGTAATTTAGCATGGCCAATCCACCCTAACCTACACATCCCTGAACACTATGGGGTAATTTAGCATGGCCAATCCACCCTAACCTACACATCCCTGAACAGTATGGGGTAATATTGCATGGCCAATCCACCCTAAACTACACATCCCTGAACACTATGGGGTAATTTAGCATGGCCAATCCACCCTAACCTACACATCCCTGAACACTATGGGGTAATTTAGCATGGCCAATCCACCCTAACCTACACATCCCTGAGCACTATGGGGTAATTTAGCATGGCCAATCCACCCTAACCTACACATCCCTGAGCACTATGGGGTAATTTAGCATGGCCAATCCACCCTAACCTACACATCCCTGAACACTATGGGGTAATTTAGCATGGCCAATCCACCCTAACCTACACATCCCTGAGCACTATGGGGTAATTTAGCATGGCCAATCCACCCTAACCTACACATCCCTGAACACTATGGGTAATTTAGCATGGCCAATCCACCCTAACCTACAAATCCCTGAGCACTATGGGGTAATTTAGCATGGCCAATCCGCCCTAACCTACACATCCCTGAACACTATGGGGTAATTTAGCATGGCCAATCCACCCTAACCTGTACATCCCTGAACACTACGGGGTAATTTAGCATGGCCAATCCACCCTAACCTGTACATCCCTGAACACTATGGGGTAATTTAGCATGGCCAATCCACCCTAACCTACACATCCCTGAACACTATCGGGTAATTTAGCATGGCCAATCCACCCTAACCTACACATCCCTGAGCACTATCGGGTAATTTAGCATGGCCAATCCACCCTAACCTGCACATCCCTGAGCACTATGGGGTAATTTAGCATGGCCAATCCACCCTAACCTACACATCCCTGAACACTATGGGGTAATATACCATGGTCAATCCACCCTAACCTACACATCCCTGAACACTATGAGGTAATTTAGCATGGCCAATCTACCCCAACCTACACATCCCTGAACACTATGGGGTAATATACCATGGCCAATCCACCCTAACCTACACATCCCTGATCACTATGAGGTAACTTAGCATGGCCAATCCACCCTAACCTACACATCTCCGAACACTATGGGGTAATATACCATGGCCAATCCACCCTATCCTACACATCCCTGAACACTATGGGGTAATTTAGCATGGCCAATCCACCCCACCCGACACATCCCTGAACACTATGGGGTAACATACCATGGCCAATCCACCCTAACCTACACATCCCTGAACACTATGAGGTAATTTAGCATGGCCAATCCACCCTTACCTACACATCCCTGAACACTATGGGGTAATATACCATGGCCAATCCACCCTATCCTACACATCCCTGAACACTATGGGGTAATTTAGCATGGCCAATCCACCCCACCCTACACATCCCTGAACACTATGGGGTAATATACCATGGCCAATCCACCCTAACCTACACATCCCTGAACACTATGGGTAATTTAGCATGGCCTACCCACCCCACCCTACACATCCCTGAACACTATGGGTAATTTAGCATGGCCAATCCACCCTAACCTACACATCCCTGAACACTATGGGGTAATTTCGCATGGCCAATCCACCCTAACCTACACATCCCTGAACACTATGGGGTAATTTAGCATGGACAATCCACCCCACCCTACACATCCCTGAACACTATGGGGTAATTTAGCATGGCCAATCCACCCTAACCTACACATCCCTGAGCACTATGGGGTAATTTAGCATGGCCAATCCACCCTAACCTGCACATCCCTGAACACAATGGGGTAATTTAGCATGGCCAATCCATCCTAACCTACACATCCCTGAACACTATGGGTAATTTAGCATGGCCAATCCACCCTAACCTACACATCCCTGAGCACAATGGGTAATTTAGCATGGCCAATCCACCCTAACCTACACATCCCGGAACACTATGGGGTAATTTAGCATGGCCAATCCACCCTAACCTGCACATCCCTGAACACTATGGGTAATTTAGCATGGCCAATCCACCCTAACCTACATATCCCGGAGCACTATGGGGTAATGTAGCATGGCCAATCCACCCTAACCTACACATCCCGGAACACTATGGGGTAATTTAGCATGGCCAATCCACCCTAACCTACACATCCCTGAACACACTGGGTAATTTAGCATGGCCAATCCACCCTAACCTACACATCCCTGAGCACTATGGGGTAATTTAGCATGGCCAATCCACCCTAACCGACACATCCCTGAACACTATGGGGTAATATACCATGGTCAATCCACCCTAACCTACACATCCCTGAACACTATGAGGTAATTTAGCATGGCCAATCTACCCCAACCTACACATCCCTGAACACTATGGGGTAATATACCATGGCCAATCCACCCTAACCTACACATCCCTGATCACTATGAGGTAATTTAGCATGGCCAATCCACCCTAACCTACACATCTCTGAACACTATGGGGTAATATACCATGGCCAATCCACCCTATCCTACACATCCCTGAACACTATGGGGTAATTTAGCATGGCCAATCCACCCCACCCGACACATCCCTGAACACTATGGGGTAATATACCATGGCCAATCCACCCTAACCTACACATCCCTGAACACTATGAGGTAATTTAGCATGGCCAATCCACCCTTACCTACACATCCCTGAACACTATGGGGTAATATACCATGGCCAATCCACCCTATCCTACACATCCCTGAACACTATGGGGTAATTTAGCATGGCCAATCCACCCCACCCTACACATCCCTGAACACTATGGGGTAATATACCATGGCCAATCCACCCTAACCTACACATCCCTGAACACACTGGGTAATTTAGCATGGCCAATCCACCCTAACCTACACATCCCTGAGCACTATGGGGTAATTTAGCATGGCCAATCCACCCTAACCGACACATCCCTGAACACTATGGGGTAATATACCATGGTCAATCCACCCTAACCTACACATCCCTGAACACTATGAGGTAATTTAGCATGGCCAATCTACCCCAACCTACACATCCCTGAACAGTATGGGGTAATATACCATGGCCAATCCACCCTAACCTACACATCCCTGATCACTATGAGGTAATTTAGCATGGCCAATCCACCCTATCCTACACATCCCTGAACACTATGGGGTAATATACCATGGTCAATCCACCCCACCCGACACATCCCTGAACACTATGGGGTAATATACCATGGCCAATCCACCCTAACCTACACATCCCTGAACACTATGGGTAATCTAGCATGGCCAATCCACCCCACCCTACACATCCCTGAGCACTATGGGGTAATTTAGCATGGCCAATCCACCCTAACCGACACATCCCTGAACACTATGGGGTAATATACCATGGTCAATCCACCCTAACCTACACATCCCTGAACACTATGAGGTAATTTAGCATGGCCAATCTACCCCAACCTACACATCCCTGAACACTATGGGGTAATATACCATGGCCAATCCACCCTAACCTACACATCCCTGATCACTATGAGGTAATTTAGCATGGCCAATCCACCCTATCCTACACATCCCTGAACACTGTGGGGTAATTTAGCATGGCCAATCCACCCCACCCGACACATCCCTGAACACTATGGGGTAATATACCATGGCCAATCCACCCTAACCTACACATCCCTGAACACTATGAGGTAATTTAGCATGGCCAATCCACCCTTACCTACACATCCCTGAACACTATGGGGTAATATACCATGGCCAATCCACCCTATCCTACACATCCCTGAGCACTATGGGGTAATTTAGCATGGCCAATCCACCCTAACCTACACATCCCTGAACACTATGGGTAATTTAGCATGGCCAATCCACCCTGAGCACTATGGGGTAATTTAGCATGGCCAATCCACCCTAACCTACACATCCCTGAGCACTATGGGGTAATTTAGCATGGCCAATCCACCCTAACCTACACATCCCTGAACACTATGGGTAATTTAGCATGGCCAATCCACCCTAACCTACACATCCCTGAACACGATGTGTAATTTAGCATGGCCAATCCACCCTAACCTGTACATCCCTGAACACTACGGGGTAATTTAGCATGGCCAATCCACCCTAACCTACACATCCCTGAACACTATGGGGTAATTTAGCATGGCCAATCCACCCTAACTTGCACATCCCTGAACACTGTGGGGTAATTTAGCATGGCCAATCCACCCTAACCTACACATCCCTGAACACACTGGGTAATTTAGCATGGCCAATCCACCCTAACCTGTACATCCCTGAACACTATGGGGTAATTTAGCATGGCCAATCCACCCTAACCTACACATCCCTGAACACTATCGGGTAATTTAGCATGGCCAATCCACCCTAACCTACACATCCCTGAGCACTATGGGGTAATTTAGCATGGCCAATCCACCCTGACCTGCACATCCCTGAGCACTATGGGGTAATTTAGCATGGACAATCCACCCCACCCTACACATCCCTGAACACTATGGGGTAATTTAGCATGGCCAATCCACCCTAACCTACACATCCCTGAACACTATGGGGTAATTTAGCATGGCCAATCCACCCTAACCTACGCATCCCTGAACACTATGGGGTAATTTAGCATGGACAATCCACCCCACCCTACACATCCCTGAACACTATGGGGTAATTTAGCATGGCCAATCCACCCTAACCTACACATCCCTGAGCACTATGGGGTAATTTAGCATGGCCAATCCACCCTAACCTCCACATACCTGAACACTATGGGTAATTTAGCATGGCCAATCCACCCTAACCTACACATCCCTGAGCACTATGGGGTAATTTAGCATGGCCAATCCACCCTAACCTACACATCCCTGAGCACTATGGGGTAATTTAGCATGGCCAATCCACCCTAACCTCCACATCCCTGAACACTATGGGTAATTTAGCATGGCCAATCCACCCTAACCTACACATCCCTGAACACTATGGGGTAATTTAGCATGGCCAATCCACCCTAACCTACACATCCCTGAGCACTATGGGTAATTTAGCATGGCCAATCCACCCTAACCTACACATCCCTGAACACTATGGGGTAATTTAGCATGGCCAATCCACCCTAACCTGCACATCCCTGAACACTATCGGTAATTTAGCATGGCCAATCCACCCTAACCTACACATCCCTGAGCACTATGGGGTAATGTAGCATGGCCAATCCACCCTAACCTACACATCCCTGAACACTATGGGGTAATTTAGCATGGCCAATCCACCCTAACCTACACATCCCTGAACACACTGGGTAATTTAGCATGGCCAATCCACCCTAACCTACACATCCCTGAGCACTATGGGGTAATTTAGCATGGCCAATCCACCCTAACCGACACATCCCTGAACACTATGGGGTAATGTACCATGGTCAATCCACCCTAACCTACACATCCCTGAACACTATGAGGTAATTTAGCATGGCCAATCTACCCCAACCTACACATCCCTGAACACTATGGGGTAATATACCATGGCCAATCCACCCTAACCTACACATCCCTGATCACTATGAGGTAATTTAGCATGGCCAATCCACCCTAACCTACACATCTCTGAACACTATGGGGTAATATACCATGGCCAATCCACCCTATCCTACACATCCCTGAACACTATGGGGTAATTTAGCATGGCCAATCCACCCCACCCGACACATCCCTGAACACTATGAGGTAATATACCATGGCCAATCCACCCTAACCTACACATCCCTGAACACTATGAGGTAATTTAGCATGGCCAATCCACCCCACCCTACACATCCCTGAACACTATGGGGTAATATACCATGGCCAATCCACCCTATCCTACACATCCCTGAACACTATGGGGTAATTTAGCATGGCCAATCCACCCCACCCTACACATCCCTGAACACTATGGGGTAATTTACCATGGCCAATCCACCCTAACCTACACATCCCTGAACACTATGGGTAATTTAGCATGGCCTACCCACCCCACCCTACACATCCCTGAACACTATGGGTAATTTAGCATGGCCAATCCACCCTAACCTACACATCCCTGAACACTATGGGGTAATTTAGCATGGCCAATCCACCCTAACCTACGCATCCCTGAACACTATGGGGTAATTTAGCATGGACAATCCACCCCACCCTACTCATCCCTGAGCACTATGGGTAACTTAGCATGGCCAATCCACCCTAACCTACGCATCCCTGAACACTATGGGGTAATTTAGCATGGAGAATCCACCCCACCCTACACATCCCTGAACACTATGGGGTAATTTAGCATGGCCAATCCACCTTAACCTACACATCCCTGAACACTATGGGGTAATTTAGCATGGCCAATCCACCCTAACCTGCACATCCCTGAACAGTATGGGGTAATATTGCATGGCCAATCCACCCTAAACTACACATCCCTGAACACTATGGGGTAATTTAGCATGGCCAATCCACCCTAACCTACACATCCCTGAACACTATGGGGTAATTTAGCATGGCCAATCCACCCTAACCTACACATCCCTGAGCACTATGGGGTAATTTAGCATGGCCAATCCACCCTAACCTACGCATCCCTGAACACTATGGGGTAATTTAGCATGGACAATCCACCCCACCCTACACATCCCTGAACACTATGGGGTAATTTAGCATGGCCAATCCACCCTAACCTACACATCCCTGAACACTATGGGGTAATTTAGCATGGCCAATCCACCCTAACCTGCACATCCCTGAACAGTATGGGGTAATTTAGCATGGCCAATCCACCCTAAACTACACATCCCTGAACACTATGGGGTAATTTAGCATGGCCAATCCACCCTAACCTAAACATCCCTGAACACTATGGGGTAATTTAGCATGGCCAATCCACCCTAACCTACACATCCCTGAGCACTATGGGGTAATTTAGCATGGCCAATCCACCCTAACCTACACATCCCTGAGCACTATGGGGTAATTTAGCATGGCCAATCCACCCTAACCTACACATCCCTGAGCACTATGGGGTAATTTAGCATGGCCAATTCACCCTAACCTACACATCCCTGAACACTATGGGGTAATTTAGCATGGCCAATCCACCCTAACCTACACATCCCTGAACACTATGGGGTAATTTAGCATGGCCAATCCACCCTAACCTACACATCCCTGAGCACTATGGGGTAATTTAGCATGGCCAATCCACCCTAACCTACACATCCCTGAACACTATGGGTAATTTAGCATGGCCAATCCACCCTAACCTACACATCCCTGAGCACTATGGGGTAATTTAGCATGGCCAATCCACCCTAACCTACACATCCCTGAGCACTATGGGGTAATTTAGCATGGCCAATCCACCCTAACCTACACATCCCTGAACACTATGGGTAATTTAGCATGGCCAATCCACCCTAACCTACACATCCCTGAACACTATGGGGTAATTTAGCATGGCCAATCCACCCTAACCTGTACATCCCTGAACACTATGGGTAATTTAGCATGGCCAATCCACCCTAACCTACACATCCCTGAGCACTATGGGGTAATTTAGCATGGCCAATCCACCCTAACCTAAACATCCCTGAGCACTATGGGCTAATTTAGCATGGCCAATCCACCCTAACCTACACATCCCTGAACACTATGGGGTAATTTAGCATGGCCAATCCACCCTAACCTACACATCCCTGAACACTATGGGTAATTTAGCATGGCCAATCCACCCTAACCTACACATCCCTGAACACTGTGGGGTAATTTAGCATGGCCAATCCACCCTAACCTGCACATCCCTGAACACTGTGGGGTAATTTAGCATGGCCAATCCACCCTAACCTACACATCCCTGAACACTACGGGGTAATTTAGCATGGCCAATCCACCCTAACCTACACATCCCTGAACACTATGGGGTAATTTAGCATGGCCAATCCACCCTAACCTACACATCCCTGAACACTATCGGGTAATTTAGCATGGCCAATCCACCCTAACCTACACATCCCTGAGCACTATGGGGTAATTTAGCATGGCCAATCCACCCTAACCTGCACATCCCCGAGCACTATGGGGTAATTTAGCATGGCCAATCCACCCTAACCTACACATCCCTGAACACTATGGGGTAATATACCATGGTCAATCCACCCTAACCTACACATCCCTGAACACTATGAGGTAATTTAGCATGGCCAATCTACCCCAACCTACACATCCCTGAACACTATGGGGTAATATACCATGGCCAATCCACCCTAACCTACACATCCCTGATCACTATGAGGTAATTTAGCATGGCCAATCCACCCTAACCTACACATCTCCGAACACTATGGGCTAATATACCATGGCCAATCCACCCTATCCTACACATCCCTGAACACTATGGGGTAATTTAGCATGGCCAATCCACCCCACCCGACACATCCCTGAACACTATGGGGTAATATACCATGGCCAATCCACCCTAACCTACACATCCCTGAACACTATGAGGTAATTTAGCATGGCCAATCCACCCTTACCTACACATCCCTGAACACTATGGGGTAATATACCATGGCCAATCCACCCCACCCTACACATCCCTGAACACTATGGGGTAATATACCATGGCCAATCCACCCTAACCTACACATCCCTGAACACTATGGGTAATTTAGCATGGCCTACCCACCCCACCCTACACATCCCTGAACACTATGGGTAATTTAGCATGGCCAATCCACCCTAACCTACACATCCCTGAACACTATGGGGTAATTTAGCATGGCCAATCCACCCTAACCTACGCATCCCTGAACACTATGGGGTAATTTAGCATGGACAATCCACCCCACCCTACACATCCCTGAGCACTATGAGGTAATTTAGCATGGCCAATCCACCCTAACCTACGCATCCCTGAACACTATGGGGTAATTTAGCATGGACAATCCACCCCACCCTACACATCCCTGAACACTATGGGGTAATTTAGCATGGCCAATCCACCCTAACCTACACATCCCTGAACACTATGGGGTAATTTAGCATGGCCAATCCACCCTAACCTACACATCCCTGAACAGTATGGGGTAATTTAGCATGGCCAATCCACCCTAAACTACACATCCCAGAACACTATGGGGTAATTTAGCATGGCCAATCCACCCTAACCTACACATCCCTGAACACTATGGGGTAATTTAGCATGGCCAATCCACCCTAACCTACACATCCCTGAGCACTATGGGGTAATTTAGCATGGCCAATCCACCCTAACCTACACATCCCTGAGCACTATGGGGTAATTTAGCATGGCCAATCCACCCTAACCTACACATCCCTGAGCACTATGGGGTAATTTAGCATGGCCAATTCACCCTAACCTACACATCCCTGAACACTATGGGGTAATTTAGCATGGCCAATCCACCCTAACCTACACATCCCTGAACACTATGGGGTAATTTAGCATGGCCAATCCACCCTAACCTACACATCCCTGAGCAATATGGGTAATTTAGCATGGCCAATCCACCCTAACCTACACATCCCTGAACACTATGGGTAATTTAGCATGGCCAATCCACCCTAACCTACACATCCCTGAGCACTATGGGGTAATATACCATGGCCAATCCACCCTAACCTACACATCCCTGATCACTATGAGGTAATTTAGCATGGCCAATCCACCCTAACCTACACATCTCTGAACACTATGGGGTAATTTACCATGGCCAATCCACCCTATCCTACACATCCCTGAACACTATGGGGTAATTTAGCATAGCCAGTCCACCCCACCCGACAAATCCCTGAACACAATGGGGTAATATACCATGGCCAATCCACCCTAACCTACACATCCCTGAACACTATGAGGTAATTTAGCATGGCCAATCCAACCTAACCTACACATCCCTGAACACTATGGGGTAATTTACCATGGACAATCCACCCTATCCTACACATCCCTGAACACTATGGGGTAATTTAGCATGGCCAATCCACCCCACCCTAAACATCCCTGAACACTATTGGGTAATATACCATGGCCAATCCACCCTAACCTATACATCCCTGAACACTATGGGTAATTTAGCATGGCCTACCCACCCCACCCTACACATCCCTGAACACTATGGGTAATTTAGCATGTCCAATCCACCCTAACCTACGCATCCCTGAGCACTATGGGGTAATTTAGCATGGCCAATCCACCCTAACCTACACATCCCTGAACACTATGGGTAATGTAGCATGGCCAATCCACCCTAACCTACACATCCCTGAACACTATGGGGTAATTTAGCATGGCCAATCCACCCTAACCTACACATCCCTGAGCACTATGGGTAATTTAGCATGGCCAATCCACCCTAACCTACACATCCCTGAACACTATGGGGTAATTTAGCATGGCCAATCCACCCTAACCTGCACATCCCTGAACACTATGGGTAATTTAGCATGGCCAATCCACCCTAACCTACACATCCCTGAGCACTATGGGGTAATGTAGCATGGCCAATCCACACTAACCTACACATCCCTGAACACTATGGGGTAATTTAGCATGGCCAATCCACCCTAACCTACACATCCCTGAACACACTGGGTAATTTAGCATGGCCAATCCACCCTAACCTACACATCCCTGAGCACTATGGGGTAATTTAGCATGGCCAATCCACCCTAACCGACACATCCCTGAACACTATGGGGTAATATACCATGGTCAATCCACCCTAACCTACACATCCCTGAACACTATGAGGTAATTTAGCATGGCCAATCTACCCCAACCTACACATCCCTGAACACTATGGGGTAATATACCATGGCCAATCCACCCTAACCTACACATCCCTGATCACTATGAGGTAATTTAGCATGGCCAATCCACCCTAACCTACACATCTCTGAACACTATGGGGTAATATACCATGGCCAATCCACCCTATCCTACACATCCCTGAACACTATGGGGTAATTTAGCATGGCCAATCCACCCCACCCTACACATCCCTGAACACTATGAGGTAATATACCATGGCCAATCCACCCTAACCTACACATCCCTGAACACTATGAGGTAATTTAGCATGGCCAATCCACCCTTACCTACACATCCCTGAACACTATGGGGTAATATACCATGGCCAATCCACCCTATCCTACACATCCCTGAACACTATGGGGTAATTTAGCATGGCCAATCCACCCCACCCTACACATCCCTGAACACTATGGAGTAATATACCATGGCCAATCCACCCTAACCTACACATCCCTGAACACTATGGGTAATTTAGCATGGCCTACCCACCCCACCCTACACATCCCTGAACACTATGGGTAATTTAGCATGGCCAATCCACCCTAACCTACACATCCCTGAACACTATGGGGTAATTTAGCATGGCCAATCCACCCTAACCTACACATCCCTGAACACTATGGGGTAATTTAGCATGGACAATCCACCCCACCCTACTCATCCCTGAGCACTATGGGGTAATTTAGCATGGCCAATCCACCCTAACCTACGCATCCCTGAACACTATGGGGTAATTTAGCATGGAGAATCCACCCCACCCTACACATCCCTGAACACTATGGGGTAATTTAGCATGGCCAATCCACCCTAACCTACACATCCCTGAACACTATGGGGTAATTTAGCATGGCCAATCCACCCTAACCTGCACATCCCTGAACAGTATGGGGTAATTTTGCATGGCCAATCCACCCTAAACTACACATCCCTGAACACTATGGGGTAATTTAGCATGGCCAATCCACCCTAACCTACACATCCCTGAACACTGTGGGTAATTTAGCATGGCCAATCCACCCTAACCTACACATCCCTGAGCACTATGGGGTAATTTAGCATGGCCAATCCACCCTAACCTACACATCCCTGAGCACTATGGGGTAATTTAGCATGGCCAATCCACCCTAACCTACACATCCCTGAACACTATGGGGTAATTTAGCATGGCCAATCCACCCTAACCTACACATCCCTGAGCACTATGGGGTAATTTAGCATGGCCAATCCACCCTAACCTACACATCCCTGAACACTATGGGTAATTTAGCATGGCCAATCCACCCTAACCTACACATCCCTGAGCACTATGGGGTAATTTAGCATGGCCAATCCACCCTAACCTACACATCCCTGAGCACTATGGGGTAATTTAGCATGGCCAATCCACCCTAACCTACACATCCCTGAACACTATGGGTAATTTAGCATGGCCAATCCACCCTAACCTACACATCCCTGAACACTATGGGTAATTTAGCATGGCCAATCCACCCTAACCTGTACATCCCTGAACACTACGGGGTAATTTAGCATGGCCAATCCACCCTAACCTGTACATCCCTGAACACTATGGGGTAATTTAGCATGGCCAATCCACCCTAACCTACACATCCCTGAACACTATGGGGTAATTTAGCATGGCCAATCCACCCTAACCTACACATCCCTGAGCACTATGGGGTAATTTAGCATGGCCAATCCACCCTAACCTACACATCCCTGAGCACTATGGGTAATGTAGCATGGCCAATCCACCCTAACCTACACATCCCTGAACACTATGGGGTAATTTAGCATGGCCAATCCACCCTAACCTACACATCCCTGAACACACTGGGTAATTTAGCATGGCCAATCCACCCTAACCTACACATCCCTGAACACTATGGGGTAATTTAGCATGGCCAATCCACCCTAACCGACACATCCCTGAACACTATGGGGTAATATACCATGGTCAATCCACCCTAACCTACACATCCCTGAACACTATGAGGTAATTTAGCATGGCCAATCTACCCCAACCTACACATCCCTGAACACTATGGGGTAATATACCATGGCCAATCCACCCTAACCTACACATCCCTGATCACTATGTGGTAATTTAGCATGGCCAATCCACCCTAACCTACACATCTCTGAACACTATGGGGTAATATACCATGGCCAATCCACCCTATCCTACACATCCCTGAACACTATGGGTAATTTAGCATGGCCAATCCACCCCACCCTACACATCCCTGAACACTATGAGGTAATATAGCATGGCCAATCCACCCTAACCTACACATCCCTGAACACTATGAGGTACTTTAGCATGGCCAATCCACCCTTACCTACACATCCCTGAACACTATGGGGTAATATACCATGGCCAATCCACCCTATCCTACACATCCCTGAACACTATGGGGTAATTTAGCATGGCCAATCCACCCCACCCTACACATCCCTGAACACTATGGGGTAATATACCATGGCCAATCCACCCTAACCTACACATCCCTGAACACTATGGGTAATTTAGCATGGCCTACCCACCCCTCCCTACACATCCCTGAACACTATGGGTAATTTAGCATGGCCAATCCACCCTAACCTACACATCCCTGAACACTATGGGGTAATTTAGCATGGCCAATCCACCCTAACCTACGCATCCCTGAACACTATGGGTAATTTAGCATGGACAATCCACCCCACCCTACACATCCCTGAGCACTATGGGGTAATTTAGCATGGCCAATCCACCCTAACCTACGCATCCCTGAACACTATGGGGTAATTTAGCATGGAGAATCCACCCCACCCTACACATCCCTGAACACTATGGGGTAATTTAGCATGGCCAATCCACCCTAACCTACACATCCCTGAACACTATGGGTAATTTAGCATGGCCAATCCACCCTAACCTGCACATCCCTGAACAGTATGGGTAATTTAGCATGGCCAATCCACCCTAAACTACACATCCCTGAACACTATGGGGTAATTTGCATGGCCAATCCACCCTAACCTACACATTCCTGAGCACTATGGGGTAATTTAGCATGGCCAATCCACCCTAACCTACACATCCCTGAGCACTATGGGGTAATTTAGCATGGCCAATCCACCCTAACCTACACATCCCTGAACACTATGGGGTAATTTAGCATGGCCAATCCACCCTAACCTACACATCCCTGAGCACTATGGGGTAATTTAGCATGGCCAATCCACCCTAACCTACACATCCCTGAACACTATGGGTAATTTAGCATGGCCAATCCACCCTAACCTACACATCCCTGAGCACTATGGGGTAATTTAGCATGGCCAATCCACCCTAACCTACACATCCCTGAGCACTATGGGGTAATTTAGCATGGCCAATCCACCCTAACCTACACATCCCTGAACACTATGGGAAATTTAGCATGGCCAATCCACCCTAACCTACACATCCCTGAACACTATGGGTAATTTAGCATGGCCAATCCACCCTAACCTGTACATCCCTGAACACTATGGGTAATTTAGCATGGCCAATCCACCCTAACCTGTACATCCCTGAACACTATGGGTAATTTAGCATGGCCAATCCACCCTAACCTACACATCCCTGAACACTATGGGGTAATTTAGCATGGCCAATCCACCCTAACCTACACATCCCTGAGCACTATGGGGTAATTTAGCATGGCCAATCCACCCTAACCTACACATCCCTGAGCACTATGGGGTAATTTAGCATGGCCAATCCATCCTAACCTACACATCCCTGAACACTATGGGTAATTTAGCATGGCCAATCCACCCTAACCTACACATCCCTGAACACTATGGGGTAATTTAGCATGGCCAATCCACCCTAACCTGTACATCCCTGAACACTACGGGGTAATTTAGCATGGCCAATCCACCCTAACCTGTACATCCCTGAACACTATGGGGTAATTTAGCATGGCCAATCCACCCTAACCTGTACATCCCTGAACACTATCGGGTAATTTAGCATGGCCAATCCACCCTAACCTGCACATCCCTGAACACTATGGGTAATTTAGCATGGCCAATCCACCCTAACCTGCACATCCCTGAACACTATGGGTAATTTAGCATGGCCAATCCACCCTAACCTACACATCCCTGAACACTATGGGTAATTTAGCATGGCCAATCCACCCTAACCTGCACATCCCTGAACACTATGGGGTAATTTAGCATGGCCAATCCACCCTAACCTACACATCCCTGAACACTATGGGGTAATTTAGCATGGCCAATCCACCCTAACCTGTACATCCCTGAACACTATGGGGTAATTTAGCATGGCCAATCCACCCTAACCTACACATCCCTGAACACTATCGGGTAATTTAGCATGGCCAATCCACCCTAACCTACACATCCCTGAGCACTATGGGGTAATTTAGCATGGCAAATCCACCCTAACCTGCACATCCCTGAGCACTATGGGGTAATTTAGCATGGCCAATCCACCCTAACCTACACATCCCTGAACACTATGGGTAATTTACCATGGCCAATCCACCCTAACCTACACATCCCTGAACACTATGAGGTAATTTAGCATGGCCAATCCACCCTAACCTACACATCCCTGATCACTATGAGGTAATTTAGCATGGCCAATCCACCCTAACCTACACATCCCTGAGCACTATGGGGTAATGTAGCATGGCCAATCCACACTAACCTACACATCCCTGAACACTATGGGGTAATTTAGCATGGCCAATCCACCCTAACCTACACATCCCTGAACACACTGGGTAATTTAGCATGGCCAATCCACCCTAACCTACACATCCCTGAACACTATGGGTAATTTAGCATGGCCAATCCACCCTAACCGACACATCCCTGAACACTATGGGGTAATTTAGCATGGTCAATCCACCCTAACCTACACATCCCTGAACACTATGGGTAATTTAGCATGGCCAATCTACCCCAACCTACACATCCCTGAACACTATGGGGTAATTTACCATGGCCAATCCACCCTAACCTACACATCCCTGATCACTATGAGGTAATTTAGCATGGCCAATCCACCCTAACCTACACATCCCTGAACACTATGGGGTAATATACCATGGCCAATCCACCCTAACCTACACATCCCTGAACACTATGGGGTAATTTAGCATGGCCAATCCACCCCACCCTACACATCCCTGAACACTATGAGGTAATATACCATGGCCAATCCACCCTAACCTACACATCCCTGAACACTATGAGGTAATTTAGCATGGCCAATCCACCCTTACCTACACATCCCTGAACACTATGGGGTAATATACCATGGCCAATCCACCCTATCCTACACATCCCTGAACACTATGGGGTAATTTAGCATGGCCAATCCACCCCACCCTACACATCCCTGAACACTATGGGGTAATATAGCATGGCCAATCCACCCTAACCTACACATCCCTGAACACTATGGGTAATTTAGCATGGCCTACCCACCCCACCCTACACATCCCTGAACACTATGGGTAATTTAGCATGGCCAATCCACCCTAACCTACACATCCCTGAACACTATGGGGTAATTTAGCATGGCCAATCCACCCTAACCTACGCATCCCTGAACACTATGGGTAATTTAGCATGGACAATCCACCCCACCCTACTCATCCCTGAGCACTATGGGTAATTTAGCATGGCCAATCCACCCTAACCTACACATCCCTGAACACTATGGGGTAATTTAGCATGGAGAATCCACCCCACCCTACACATCCCTGAACACTATGGGGTAATTTAGCATGGCCAATCCACCCTAACCTACACATCCCTGAACACTATGGGGTAATTTAGCATGGCCAATCCACCCTAACCTGCACATCCCTGAACATATGGGGTAATTTAGCATGGCCAATCCACCCTAACTACACATCCCTGAACACTGTGGGGTAATTTAGCATGGCCAATCCACCCTAACCTACACATCCCTGAACACTGTGGGTAATTTAGCATGGCCAATCCACCCTAACCTACACATCCCTGAGCACTATGGGGTAATTTAGCATGGCCAATCCACCCTAACCTACACATCCCTGAGCACTATGGGGTAATTTAGCATGGCCAATCCACCCTAACCTACACATCCCTGAACACTATGGGGTAATTTAGCATGGCCAATCCACCCTAACCTACACATCCCTGAGCACTATGGGGTAATTTAGCATGGCCAATCCACCCTAACCTACACATCCCTGAACACTATGGGTAATTTAGCATGGCCAATCCACCCTAACCTACACATCCCTGAGCACTATGGGGTAATTTAGCATGGCCAATCCACCCTAACCTACACATCCCTGAACACTATGGGTAATTTAGCATGGCCAATCCACCCTAACCTACACATCCCTGAACACTATGGGTAATTTAGCATGGCCAATCCACCCTAACCTACACATCCCTGAACACTATGGGTAATTTAGCATGGCCAATCCACCCTAACCTGTACATCCCTGAACACTATGGGGTAATTTAGCATGGCCAATCCACCCTAACCTGTACATCCCTGAACACTATGGGGTAATTTAGCATGGCCAATCCACCCTAACCTACACATCCCTGAACACTATGGGGTAATTTAGCATGGCCAATCCACCCTAACCTACACATCCCTGAGCACTATGGGGTAATTTAGCATGGCCAATCCACCCTAACCTACACATCCCTGAGCACTATGGGTAATGTAGCATGGCCAATCCACCCTAACCTACACATCCCTGAACACTATGGGGTAATTTAGCATGGCCAATCCACCCTAACCTACACATCCCTGAACACACTGGGTAATTTAGCATGGCCAATCCACCCTAACCTACACATCCCTGAGCACTATGGGTAATTTAGCATGGCCAATCCACCCTAACCTACACATCCCTGAACACTATGGGGTAATTAGCCATGGCAATCCACCCTAACCTACACATCCCTGAACACTATGGGTAATTTAGCATGGCCAATCCACCCTAACCTACACATCCCTGAACACTATGGGGTAATTTAGCATGGCCAATCCACCCTAACCTACACATCCCTGAACACTATGAGGTAATTTAGCATGGCCAATCCACCCTAACCTACACATCCCTGAACACTATGGGGTAATTTAGCATGGCCAATCCACCCTAACCTACACATCCCTGAACACTATGGGTAATTTAGCATGGCCAATCCACCCTACCCTACACATCCCTGAACACTATGGGTAATTTAGCATGGCCAATCCACCCTAACCTACACATCCCTGAACACTATGAGGTAATTTAGCATGGCCAATCCACCCTAACCTACACATCCCTGAACACTATGGGTAATTTACCATGGCCAATCCACCCTAACCTACACATCCCTGAACACTATGGGGTAATTTAGCATGGCCAATCCACCCTACCCTACACATCCCTGAACACTATGGGTAATTTAGCATGGCCAATCCACCCTAACCTACACATCCCTGAACACTATGGGTAATTTAGCATGGCCTACCCACCCCACCCTACACATCCCTGAACACTATGGGTAATTTAGCATGGCCAATCCACCCTAACCTACACATCCCTGAACACTATGGGTAATTTAGCATGGCCAATCCACCCTAACCTACACATCCCTGAACACTATGGGTAATTTAGCATGGCCAATCCACCCCAACCTACACATCCCTGAGCACTATGGGGTAATTTAGCATGGCCAATCCACCCTAACCTACACATCCCTGAACACTATGGGTAATTTAGCATGGCCAATCCACCCTAACCTACACATCCCTGAACACTATGGGGTAATTTAGCATGGCCAATCCACCCTAACCTACACATCCCTGAACACTATGGGGTAATTTAGCATGGCCAATCCACCCTAACCTGCACATCCCTGAACACTATGGGGTAATTTTGCATGGCCAATCCAACCCTAAACTACACATCCCTGAACACTATGGGTAATTTAGCATGGCCAATCCACCCTAACCTACACATCCCTGAACACTATGGGGTAATTTAGCATGGCCAATCCACCCTAACCTACACATCCCTGAACACTATGGGGTAATTTAGCATGGCCAATCCACCCTAACCTACACATCCCTGAACACTATGGGTAATTTAGCATGGCCAATCCACCCTAACCTACACATCCCTGAACACTATGGGTAATTTAGCATGGCCAATCCACCCTAACCTACACATCCCTGAACACTATGGGTAATTTAGCATGGCCAATCCACCCTAACCTACACATCCCTGAACACTATGGGTAATTTAGCATGGCCAATCCACCCTAACCTACACATCCCTGAGCACTATGGGGTAATTTAGCATGGCCAATCCACCCTAACCTACACATCCCTGAGCACTATGGGGTAATTTAGCATGGCCAATCCACCCTAACCTACACATCCCTGAACACTATGGGTAATTTAGCATGGCCAATCCACCCTAACCTACACATCCCTGAACACTATGGGTAATTTAGCATGGCCAATCCACCCTAACCTACACATCCCTGAACACTATGGGGTAATTTAGCATGGCCAATCCACCCTAACCTGCACATCCCTGAACACTATGGGTAATTTAGCATGGCCAATCCACCCTAACCTACACATCCCTGAACACTATGGGGTAATTTAGCATGGCCAATCCACCCTAACCTACACATCCCTGAACACTATGGGTAATTTAGCATGGCCAATCCACCCTAACCTACACATCCCTGAACACTATGGGGTAATTTAGCATGGCCAATCCACCCTAACCTACACATCCCTGAACACTATGGGGTAATTTAGCATGGCCAATCCACCCTAACCTACACATCCCTGAACACATGGGTAATTTAGCATGGCCAATCCACCCTAACCTACACATCCCTGTGCACTATGGGTAATTAGCATGGCCAATCCACCCTAACCGACACATCCCTGAACACTATGGGGTAATTTAGCATGGCCAATCCACCCTAACCTACACATCCCTGAACACTATGGGTAATTTAGCATGGCCAATCCACCCTAACCTACACATCCCTCCCTGAACACTATGGGTAATTTAGCATGGCCAATCCACCCTAACCTACACATCCCTGAACACTATGGGTAATTTAGCATGGCCAATCCACCCTAACCTACACATCCCTGAACACTATGGGGTAATTTAGCATGGCCAATCCACCCTAACCTACACATCCCTGAACACTATGGGTAATTTAGCATGGCCAATCCACCCTAACCTACACATCCCTGAACACTATGGGTAATTTAGCATGGCCAATCCACCCTAACCTACACATCCCTGAACACTATGGGTAATTTAGCATGGCCAATCCACCCTACCTACACATCCCTGAACACTATGGGGTAATTTAGCATGGCCAATCCACCCCCTAACCTACACATCCCTGAACACTATGGGGTAATTTAGCATGGCCAATCCACCCTAACCTACACATCCCTGAACACTATGGGTAATTTACCATGGCCAATCCACCCTAACCTACACATCCCTGAACACTATGGGTAATTTAGCATGGCCTACCCACCCCACCCTACACATCCCTGAACACTATGGGTAATTTAGCATGGCCAATCCACCCTAACCTACACATCCCTGAACACTATGGGGTAATTTAGCATGGCCAATCCACCCTAACCTACACATCCCTGAACACTATGGGGTAATTTAGCATGGCCAATCCACCCTACCCTACACATCCCTGAGCACTATGGGTAATTTAGCATGGCCAATCCACCCTAACCTACACATCCCTGAACACTATGGGTAATTTAGCATGGACAATCCACCCTACCCTACACATCCCTGAACACTATGGGGTAATTTAGCATGGCCAATCCACCCTAACCTACACATCCCTGAACACTATGGGGTAATTTAGCATGGCCAATCCACCCTAACCTGCACATCCCTGAACACTATGGGTAATTTAGCATGGCCAATCCACCCTAACCTGCACATCCCTGAACACTATGGGTAATTTAGCATGGCCAATCCACCCTAACCTACACATCCCTGAACACTATGGGTAATTTAGCATGGCCAATCCACCCTAACCTACACATCCCTGACACTATGGGGTAATTTAGCATGGCCAATCCACCCTAACCTACACATCCCTGAGCACTATGGGGTAATTTAGCATGGCCAATCCACCCTAACCTACACATCCCTGAACACTATGGGTAATTTAGCATGGCCAATCCACCCTAACCTACACATCCCTGAACACTATGGGTAATTTAGCATGGCCAATCCACCCTAACCTGTACATCCCTGAACACTATGGGGTAATTTAGCATGGCCAATCCACCCTAACCTGACATCCCTGAACACTATGGGGTAATTTAGCATGGCCAATCCACCCTAACCTGCACATCCCTGAACACTATGGGTAATTTAGCATGGCCAATCCACCCTAACCTGCACATCCCTGAACACTATGGGTAATTTAGCATGGCCAATCCACCCTAACCTGTACATCCCTGAACACTATGGGTAATTTAGCATGGCCAATCCACCCTAACCTACACATCCCTGAACACTATGGGTAATTTAGCATGGCCAATCCACCCTAACCTGCACATCCCTGAACACTGTGGGTAATTTAGCATGGCCAATCCACCCTAACCTACACATCCCTGAACACTATGGGGTAATTTAGCATGGCCAATCCACCCTAACCTGCACATCCCTGAACACTATGGGGTAATTTAGCATGGCCAATCCACCCTAACCTACACATCCCTGAACACTATGGGTAATTTAGCATGGCCAATCCACCCTAACCTACACATCCCTGAGCACTATGGGGTAATTTAGCATGGCCAATCCACCCTAACCTGCACATCCCTGAACACTATGGGTAATTTAGCATGGCCAATCCACCCTAACCTACACATCCCTGAACACTATGGGTAATTTAGCATGGCCAATCCACCCTAACCTACACATCCCTGAACACTATGAGGTAATTTAGCATGGCCAATCTACCCCAACCCGACACATCCCTGAACACTATGGGGTAATTTAGCATGGCCAATCCACCCTAACCTACACATCCCTGAACACTATGGGTAATTTAGCATGGCCAATCCACCCTAACCTACACATCCCGAACACTATGGGGTAATTTAGCATGGCCAATCCACCCAACCTACACATCCCTGAACACTATGGGTAATTTAGCATGGCCAATCCACCCTACCCTACACATCCCTGAACACTATGGGGTAATTTACCATGGCCAATCCACCCTAACCTACACATCCCTGAACACTATGGGTAATTTAGCATGGCCAACCCACCCTAACCTACACATCCCTGAACACTATGGGTAATTTAGCATGGCCAATCCACCCTAACCTACACATCCCTGAACACTATGGGTTAATTTAGCATGGCCAATCCACCCTAACCTACACATCCCTGAACACTATGGGTAATTTAGCATGGCCAATCCACCCTAACCTACACATCCCTGAACACTATGGGTAATTTAGCATGGCCAATCCACCCTAACCTACACATCCCTGAACACTATGGGGTAATTTAGCATGGCCAATCCACCCTAACCTGCACATCCCTGAACACTATGGGTAATTTAGCATGGCCAATCCACCCTAACCTACACATCCCTGAACACTATGGGGTAATTTAGCATGGCCAATCCACCCTAACCTACACATCCCTGAGCACTATGGGTAATTTAGCATGGCCAATCACCCTAACCTACACATCCCTGAACACTATGAGGTAATTTAGCATGGCCAATCCACCCTAACCTACACATCCCTGAACACTATGGGGTAATTTAGCATGGCCAATCCACCCTAACCTACACATCCCTGAACACTATGGGTAATTTAGCATGGCCAATCCACCCTAACCTACACATCCCTGAACACTATGGGGTAATTTAGCATGGCCAATCCACCCTAACCTACACATCCCTGAACTATGGGTAATTTAGCATGGCCAATCCACCCTAACCTACACATCCCTGAACACTATGGGGTAATATACCATGGCCAATCCACCCTAACCTACACATCCCTGATCACTATGGGTAATTTAGCATGGCCAATCCACCCAAACCTACACATCTCTGAACACTATGGGGTAATTTACCATGGCCAATCCACCCTAACCTACACATCCCTGAACACTATGGGTAATTTAGCATGGCCAATCCACCCCACCCTACACATCCCTGAACACTATGGGGTAATTTAGCATGGCCAATCCACCCTAACCTACACATCCCTGAACACTATGGGTAATTTAGCATGGCCAATCCACCCTTACCTACACATCCCTGAACACTATGGGTAATTTTGCATGGCCAATCCACCCTAACCTACACATCCCTGAACACTATGGGGTAATTTAGCATGGCCAATCCACCCTAACCTGCACATCCCTGAACACTATGGGGTAATTTAGCATGGCCAATCCACCCTAACCTACACATCCCTGAACACTATGGGGTAATTTAGCATGGCCAATCCACCCTAACCTACACATCCCTGAACACTATGGGTAATTTAGCATGGCCAATCCACCCTAACCTACACATCCCTGAACACTATGGGTAATTTAGCATGGCCAATCCACCCTAACCTACACATCCCTGAACACTATGGGTAATTTAGCATGGCCAATCCACCCTAACCTACACATCCCTGAACACTATGGGGTAATTTAGCATGGCCAATCCACCCTAACCTACACATCCCTGAACACATGGGTAATTTAGCATGGCCAATCCACCCTAACCTACACATCCCTGAGCACTATGGGGTAATTTAGCATGGCCAATCCACCCTAACCTACACATCCCTGAACACTATGGGTAATTTAGCATGGCCAATCCACCCTAACCTACATCCCTGAACACTATGGGTAATTTAGCATGGCCAATCCACCCTAACCTACACATCCCTGAACACTATGGGGTAATTTAGCATGGCCAATCCACCCTAACCTACACATCCCTGAACACTATGGGTAATTTAGCATGGCCAATCCACCCAAACCTACACATCCCTGAACACTATGGGGTAATTTAGCATGGCCAATCCACCCTAACCTACACATCCCTGAACACTATGGGTAATTTAGCATGGCCAATCCACCCTAACCTACACATCCCTGAACACTATGGGTAATATAGCATGGCCAATCCACCCTAACCTACACATCCCTGAACACTATGGGGTAATTTAGCATGGCCAATCCACCCTAACCTACACATCCCTGAACACTATGGGGTAATATAGCATGGCCAATCCACCCTAACCTACACATCCCTGAACACTATGGGGTAATTTAGCATGGCCAATCCACCCCAACCTACACATCCCTGAACACTATGGGTAATTTAGCATGGCCAATCCACCCTAACCTACACATCCCTGAACACTATGGGTAATTTAGCATGGCCAATCCACCCTAACCTACACATCCCTGAACACTATGGGTAATTTAGCATGGCCAATCCACCCTAACCTACACATCCCTGAACACTATGGGTAATTTAGCATGGCCAATCCACCCTAACCTACACATCCCTGAACACTATGGGTAATTTAGCATGGCCAATCCACCCTAACCTACTCATCCCTGAGCACTATGGGGTAATTTAGCATGGCCAATCCACCCTAACCTACACATCCCTGAACACTATGGGGTAATTTAGCATGGCCAATCCACCCCAACCCTACACATCCCTGAACACTATGGGGTAATTTAGCATGGCCAATCCACCCTAACCTACACATCCCTGAACACTATGGGGTAATTTAGCATGGCCAATCCACCCTAACCTGCACATCCCTGAACACCATGGGGTAATTTTGCATGGCCAATCCACCCTAACCTACACATCCCTGAACACTATGGGGTAATTTAGCATGGCCAATCCACCCTAACCTACACATCCCTGAACACTATGGGGTAATTTAGCATGGCCAATCCACCCTAACCTACACATCCCTGAGCACTATGGGGTAATTTAGCATGGCCAATCCACCCTAACCACACATCCCTGAGCACTATGGGGTAATTTAGCATGGCCAATCCACCCTAACCTACACATCCCTGAACACTATGGGGTAATTTAGCATGGCCAATCCACCCTAACCTACACATCCCTGAACACTATGGGTAATTTAGCATGGCCAATCCACCCTAACCTACACATCCCTGAACACTATGGGTAATTTAGCATGGCCAATCCACCCTAACCTACACATCCCTGAGCACTATGGGGTAATTTAGCATGGCCAATCCACCCTAACCTACACATCCCTGAGCACTATGGGGTAATTTAGCATGGCCAATCCACCCTAACCTACACATCCCTGAACACTATGGGTAATTTAGCATGGCCAATCCACCCTAACCTACACATCCCTGAACACTATGGGTAATTTAGCATGGCCAATCCACCCTAACCTGCACATCCCTGAACACTATGGGTAATTTAGCATGGCCAATCCACCCTAACCTGTACATCCCTGAACACTATGGGTAATTTAGCATGGCCAATCCACCCTAACCTACACATCCCTGAACACTATGGGGTAATTTAGCATGGCCAATCCACCCTAACCTACACATCCCTGAACACTATGGGGTAATTTAGCATGGCCAATCCACCCTAACCTACACATCCCTGAACACTATGGGGTAATTTAGCATGGCCAATCCACCCTAACCTACACATCCCTGAACACTATGGGTAATTTAGCATGGCCAATCCACCCTAACCTACACATCCCTGAACACTATGGGTAATTTAGCATGGCCAATCCACCCTAACCTACACATCCCTGAACACTATGGGTAATTTAGCATGGCCAATCCACCCTAACCGACACATCCCTGAACACTATGGGGTAATTTAGCATGGCCAATCCACCCTAACCTACACATCCCTGAACACTATGGGTAATTTAGCATGGCCAATCCACCCTAACCTACACATCCCTGAACACTATGGGTAATTTAGCATGGCCAATCCACCCTAACCTACACATCCCTGAACACTATGGGTAATTTAGCATGGCCAATCCACCCTAACCTACACATCCCTGAACACTATGGGGTAATTTAGCATGGCCAATCCACCCTAACCTACACATCCCTGAACACTATGGGTAATTTAGCATGGCCAATCCACCCTAACCTACACATCCCTGAACACTATGGGTAATTTAGCATGGCCAATCCACCCTAACCTACACATCCCTGAACACTATGGGTAATTTAGCATGGCCAATCCACCCTACCCTACACATCCCTGAACACTATGGGGTAATTTAGCATGGCCAATCCACCCTAACCTACACATCCCTGAACACTATGGGGTAATTTAGCATGGCCAATCCACCCTAACCTACACATCCCTGAACATATGGGGTAATTTAGCATGGCCAATCCACCCTAAACTACACATCCCTGAACACTATGGGGTAATTTAGCATGGCCAATCCACCCTAACCTACACATCCCTGAACACTATGGGGTAATTTAGCATGGCCAATCCACCCTAACCTACACATCCCTGAACACTATGGGTAATTTAGCATGGCCAATCCACCACCCTAACCTACACATCCCTGAACACTATGGGGTAATTTAGCATGGCCAATCCACCCTAACCTACACATCCCTGAACACTATGGGGTAATTTACCATGGCCAATCCACCCTAACCTACACATCCCTGAACACTATGGGGTAATTTAGCATGGCCAATCCACCCCACCCTACACATCCCTGAACACTATGGGGTAATTTAGCATGGCCAATCCACCCTAACTACACATCCCTGAACACTATGGGGTAATTTAGCATGGCCAATCCACCCTAACCTACACATCCTGAACACTATGGGTAATTTAGCATGGACAATCCACCCTAACCTACACATCCCTGAACACTATGGGGTAATTTAGCATGGCCAATCCACCCTAACCTACACATCCCTGAACACTATGGGTAATTTAGCATGGCCAATCCACCCACCTACACATCCCTGAACACTATGGGTAATTTAGCATGGCCAATCCACCCTAACCTACACATCCCTGAACACTATGGGTAATTTAGCATGGCCAATCCACCCTAACCTACACATCCCTGAACACTATGGGGTAATTTAGCATGGCCAATCCACCCTAACCTACACATCCCTGAACACTATGGGGTAATTTAGCATGGCCAATCCACCCTAACCTACACATCCCTGAACACTATGGGGTAATTTAGCATGGCCAATCCACCCTAACCTACACATCCCTGAGCACTATGGGGTAATTTAGCATGGCCAATCCACCCTAACCTACACATCCCTGAACACTATGGGGTAATTTAGCATGGCCAATCCACCCTAACCTACACATCCCTGAACACTATGGGGTAATTTAGCATGGCCAATCCACCCTAACCTACACATCCCTGAGCACTATGGGGTAATTTAGCATGGCCAATCCACCCTAACCTACACATCCCTGAACACTATGGGTAATTTAGCATGGCCAATCCACCCTAACCTACACATCCCTGAACTATGGGTAATTTAGCATGGCCAATCCACCCTAACCTACACATCCCTGAACACTATGGGGTAATTTAGCATGGCCAATCCACCCTAACCTACACATCCCTGAACACTATGGGTAATTTAGCATGGCCAATCCACCCTAACCTACACATCCCTGAACACTATGGGGTAATTTAGCATGGCCAATCCACCCTAACCTGCACATCCCTGAACACTATGGGTAATTTAGCATGGCCAATCCACCCTAACCTACACATCCCTGAACACTATGGGGTAATTTAGCATGGCCAATCACCCTAACCTACACATCCCTGAACACTATGGGGTAATTTAGCATGGCCAATCCACCCTAACCTACACATCCCTGAGCACTATGGGGTAATTTAGCATGGCCAATCCACCCTAACCTACACATCCCTGAGCACTATGGGGTAATTTAGCATGGCCAATCCATCCTAACTTACACATCCCTGAACACTATGGGTAATTTAGCATGGCCTATCCACCCTAACCTACACATCCCTGAACACTATGGGGTAATTTAGCATGGCCAATCCACCCTAACCTGCACATCCCTGAACACTATGGGTAATTTAGCATGGCCAATCCACCCTAACCTGTACATCCCTGAACACTATGGGGTAATTTAGCATGGCCAATCCACCCTAACCTGTACATCCCTGAACACTATGGGTAATTTAGCATGGCCAATCCACCCTAACCTGCACATCCCTGAACACTATGGGTAATTTAGCATGGCCAATCCACCCTAACCTGTACATCCCTGAACACTATGGGTAATTTAGCATGGCCAATCCACCCTAACCTACACATCCCTGAACACTATGGGGTAATTTAGCATGGCCAATCCACCCTAACCTGCACATCCCTGAACACTATGGGTAAATTTAGCATGGCCAATCCACCCTAACCTACACATCCCTGAACACTATGGGTAATTTAGCATGGCCAATCCACCCTAACCTGCACATCCCTGAACACTATGGGTAATTTAGCATGGCCAATCCACCCTAACCTACACATCCCTGAACACTATGGGTAATTTAGCATGGCCAATCCACCCTAACCTACACATCCCTGAGCACTATGGGGTAATTTAGCATGGCCAATCCACCCTAACCTGCACATCCCTGAGCACTATGGGGTAATTTAGCATGGCCAATCCACCCTAACCTACACATCCCTGAACACTATGGGTAATTTAGCATGGCATATCCACCCTAACCTACACATCCCTGAACACTATGAGGTAATTTAGCATGGCCAATCCACCCTAACCCGCACATCCCTGAACACTATGGGGTAATTTACCATGGCCAATCCACCCTAACCTACACATCCCTGAACACTATGATTAATTTAGCATGGCCAATCCACCCTAACCTACACATCTCCGAACACTATGGGTAATTTAGCATGGCCAATCCACCCTAACCTACACATCCCTGAACACTATGGGTAATTTAGCATGGCCAATCCACCCCAACCTACACATCCCTGAACACTATGGGGTAATATAGCATGGCCAATCCACCCTAACCTACACATCCCTGAACACTATGGGTAATTTAGCATGGCCAATCCACCCTAACCTACACATCCCTGAACACTATGGGGTAATTTAGCATGGCCAATCCACCCTAACCTACACATCCCTGAACACTATGGGTTAATTAGCATGGCCAATCCACCCCACCTACACATCCCTGAACACTATGGGGTAATTTAGCATGGCCAATCCACCCTAACCTACACATCCCTGAACACTATGGGTAATTTAGCATGGCCAATCCACCCTAACCTACACATCCCTGAACACTATGGGTAATTTAGCATGGCCAATCCACCCTAACCTACACATCCCTGAACACTATGGGGTAATTTAGCATGGACAATCCACCCTACCCTACACATCCCTGAGCACTATGGGGTAATTTAGCATGGCCAATCCACCCTAACCTACACATCCCTGAGCACTATGGGGTAATTTAGCATGGACAATCCACCCAACCTACACATCCCTGAACACTATGGGTAATTTAGCATGGCCAATCCACCCTAACCTACACATCCCTGAACACTATGGGTAATTTAGCATGGCCATCCACCCTAACCTGCACATCCCTGAACACTATGGGTAATTTAGCATGGCCAATCCACCCTAACCTACACATCCCTGAGCACTATGGGGTAATTTAGCATGGCCAATCCACCCTAACCTACACATCCCTGAGCACTATGGGGTAATTTAGCATGGCCAATTCAACCCTAACCTACACATCCCTGAACACTATGGGGAATTTAGCATGGCCAATCCACCCTAACCTACACATCCCTGAACACTATGGGTAATTTAGCATGGCCAATCCACCCTAACCTACACATCCCTGAACACTATGGGTAATTTAGCATGGCCAATCCACCCTAACCTACACATCCCTGAGCACTATGGGGTAATTTAGCATGGCCAATCCACCCTAACCTACACATCCCTGAGCACTATGGGTAATTTAGCATGGCCAATCCACCCTAACCTACACATCCCTGAACACTATGGGGTAATTTAGCATGGCTAATCCACCCTAACCTGCACATCCCTGAACACTATGGGTAATTTAGCATGGCCAATCCACCCTAACCTACACATCCCTGAACACTATGGGGTAATTTAGCATGGCCAATCCACCCTAACCTACACATCCCTGAACACTATGGGTAATTTAGCATGGCCAATCCACCCTAACCTACACATCCCTGAACACTATGGGGTAATTTAGCATGGCCAATCCACCCTAACCTACACATCCCTGATCACTATGAGGTAATTTAGCATGGCCAATCCACCCTAACCTGTACATCCCTGAACACTATGGGGTAATTTAGCATGGCCAATCCACCCTAACCTGTACATCCCTGAACACTCTGGGTAATTTAGCATGGCCAATCCACCCTAACCTACACATCCCTGAACACTATGGGTAATTTAGCATGGCCAATCCACCCTAACCTACACATCCCTGAACACTATGGGTAATTTAGCATGGCCAATCCACCCTAACCTACACATCCCTGAACACTATGGGTAATTTAGCATGGCCAATCCACCCTAACCTACACATCCCTGAACACTATGGGTAATTTAGCATGGCCAATCCACCCTAACCTGTACATCTTTGGACTGTGGGAGGAAACAGGAGCACCATGCAGACACGGGGAGAAGGTGCAAACTCCCACACAGACAGTCATCAGAGGCTGGAATCGGACCTGGGATCCTGACGCTGTGAGGAAGCAGTGCTAACCACGAGCCACTGTGCCACCTTCTCCAAGGAGATCAGGGACAGACCACAATCACGGTCCCAGCCAGCCATGCCCAGGTCCCCTGGATGTTTAATAAGGCCAAAAAACATCAAGAGCATCTGGAGAGGGAGCAGAAGAGGTTTACCAGGATGCTGCCTGGATTAGAGGGTCTGAGCTATAAGGTGAGGCTGGCAAAACTCCTGAAACGGTAGAGGCTGAGGGAGACATGATGGAAGTCTGTGAGAGGCATAGATCGGGTTGATAGTCAGAATTCCTGTTTTCCTCAGAGTTGAAATGTCTAATACATTTCAGGTGAGTAGGGAGATGTGATGAGGAGGAGAGTGGTAGGAGTGTGGATCGTGCTGCCCAGGAGTGGTGGCGGTGGGGACAGGTACGATAGGGGGGATTTAAGGACTTTGAGATAAGTACATGAGTATTGCAAAGGATGGAGAGTATGGACCAAGGGCAGGTTGGGGAGATTAGTTTAATTTGGCAATGACAGCCAGCACAATATTGTGGGCCGAAGGGCCTCTTTCTGTGCGGTACAGTTCTATGTTCTATTACAATCGTGTCGAGGCTCCTTCAAGTGGGACTCAGAATCCGTACAGC